>NC_081776.1:5421373-5536373 GCF_963082965.1 Carassius carassius | reverse complement strand
GATACTATTTTGTACAGCATCATGCATACTTGTTTATAGGGAGTGCACTTTTAAGAGAACATTACATCCTGAGGATTAAACTGTGATGAAACTTTGGTTCCCATCCCCTTTGAGTTATGTACAGTTAGAAAGTGATGCCAATCTTTTAACTGCATACTCTGATACATTATGCCACGGTGCCCATTCAGTTGATGTGAGTTTGAAACCAGCTTGTGACATTTTGCAATTCCATTATCCCCTATTCGTCCATCATTTCTAAATTCTCATCTCTCGCTGGCCCTACACTGAAAGTGGCAATAAATAAACGAGAAAGAAAACTATGATAATTCTACACACACAGAGAGTTGAGGTAAAGCACCTCCTCTTTGACTTTCTTATATTTATCCAGATACTAATTATATTTCTGCTTGATCAATCAAAACTCTGAGGACAACAACTCCTCCAGCGGCCTTGTGTGTGTGTGTGTGCGTGTGTGTGATTCTCATTAATGCTGGTGGGATGCAGCTGTTGATGTATGGTGTTTACACAGAGCTGATGATCGGAGTCTGGCTCGGTGGCATGGACTCACTCCAAACAACCCAGCAAACAATCTACTGTTAACAAACTGCAGCTCTGCCGCAGAAAAACTCAGACACAGTCCACAGCTCTATGAAGCCCAAAGAAACCCTCCAATTTCACAAAACAATAAACGCAGAATATTACATATTTAATACACTTTAATATTTATTTATCTATTTAAACACTTTAATACATTGATTTTGAATATATTAAATAAAAAATAATAATATATACACACACATATGATTTACACATGTTATATAAAGATTCAATATTATTTATAGCGTTTATATCATTAGATAGATGTGCAAGAAATAGTATTTAGATTTTGTCTTAAATATTAACTATTCATTTTTCTTCAAAATAAAATATTTTTTTCCTTCACATAAAAAAAAATAACGTTCAGAAAATGCATTAAAATAATTTTGACCACAAATGAATAAATTATATATAAATATTATAATATAATATATTTATATATTAAAAATATTATGGAAACATTAAATACTATTTTTTCAAAATTTAAATCAAAAGATTTTTATTAACAATAAATATTTTTAAATAATCTTTCCCAAATATGAAAATTCTTTACAGAAGTTCTTCACACTTCACATCAAAATATATAATAGATAATAAATTTGCCCACAAATGAAAATTCTACATATTATAGATGTACTGTATCTGTTTATATAACTGACATACAAATTGCATTTTATATATATATATATATAATGGAAATATTAAATATAATTTATAGCATTTATATCGATCAAGAGATTGAATTGTTTCTTCACAATAAAAGTTTTATAATAATGTATTCAAATAATTTTGCACAAAAAAGAAAATTCTCTTATAATTAATTAATTTATTTATTCTCCCTCATGTCACTCGAGAAGCCTTACACTGCTATTTTTGTAATTAACATTCCACAGCCCTTGCCATTCAACAGCATATACGGACTCATAGTAGTAGCTGAAATAAGTAGAAATGCAAAATGCTGTGCATGTTCACTCACAGCTTCGGTGTGAATGGGGTGAACAGAGAAAAGCAGTGCAGTGAGGAAAGAGAAGTTGCTGTCTTCAAACACACACTGTTCGCAGGTGTGCATGAGCAGCGCCGTCACCATGCAGTGCAGAAACACGTTCACCAGGTGGAAGTAGAATGGAGTCATGCCGCCCAGCAAAATGTTTAACCTGCAGCAAGAGTGAAAAAGAGAGAAACAGTCACGTTAAAAAGACCTAAGCATTTTCAACCAGGTGCAACACGATGAAGTGACAAATAGCAAAATCTCTTGTATGTAAATCTCAGGTTTTGCCGGATCGTTATATATTCAGCATCAGATATGTTCTGATGACTATGATTGTGTTCAGTCATGCAGCATGCTCTTTTTCACTATGAACAGACCGAGGATAGTTGAAGTTTCACTGCAAAATGTTGATTGCAGGTCTGACTCAGTTCAGCTAAATAAAAAGATGCAATGCGATAACACAGGAAGCACAGGAAGCCCTTAAAGTAAATAAGAGCAAGAGACCGAGAGAGATGAGAGAAGGGAACAATTAGCCTAAAGCAATGCAGCAAAAATGAGGTTCCATGGTCACCTTGACTTGCAGGAGAGATTGCATTCAAATTTAGCAAAAGAACCAGAGGCAGAACATGGCATGGATTATGATGAACATAAACTCATTTCATAATAAACAGAGATATAATATCACCCAAACCTGATATAAAATGAATAAAATTATAGTGTCCTCACCCACTAGTAAAAAATAAATATAAAAAATTATATCTGGTGTCTGAATAATCTGAAGTATTTAATTTAGTAAAGTCTGAGTTTTTAATTTAGATAAAATATAATTAGATTTATATTTTGTTATATTTTAATAATGCAATATTTTAGTGTGTGTGTGTATATATAAAATATTTGTATTTTATCATTTGTATTTTAAAAATTTTTATGTCATCATTTTTTAAAGAAATGTATATGCTAGATATAATCTTTTATTTTTTATTTTTTGTCAAGTCTTTTTCCAGTTTATACATTTTAGATATTTAGATAAATTGTCTTTTAATTTAGTTTTTCTTCACTTAAACATATAATATATTCTGAAAATGTATTAAAATACTTTCACCCCAATAAAAATTCTCTCATTATTTATTCTCTACTTTTATTGATTGATTTATTTTTGTTTATTCCACTTAACCTAAGCATAAACTACATTAATATTTATGGCACTTACTTAAATCCAATTAGTATCAAAATGTAATCATGAGAAGATGCTCAGCTTGCTGTACTCTAATTAAAGATGATTTTGGAGGGACTTTTGAGTTTCCCCCTAATTGGACTGTGAAAAGAACAAGACTTTGTCAAGACAAATGCCAGATCACAGTACTTGAAGACCTACTTGGACAGTGTACTTTGTTATTCAAGCATAAAAAGCTACATGAGTCACTAAAGGCACCTGCCACTTAATATTTAGCTCCGAGCTTGACGTTCAGCGCTCAGGGTAGAAAACAACCAGAGAATGAGAGGAAATTAAACGAGAGTGAAAAGGGTGACAGTTAATAAAATGATGGAGGGAAAACGATAATGACTGTGAAACAGTTTGTACATCTGCAGGCAATAACAATCCTGTGTTTGTTTAACAGCCACTGATTAATGTGACATGGAGATGGGAGTGTGTGCATTACAGTCTCTACAGGAGAACAAGAAAATGTCTTCAGGCCTCATCAGAGCTGAAAATAAAAATCCAGCCATCTATATTTAGTGTGCAGTCTTTAGTCAGCATCATTAGGCCATTCTGAAATCACAGAGCCATGAAAAACTCTTGGTCACCGCTAACGTCACATAATTGAAAAGCTCTCAGCGAGCAGAAAAGTGAGCCCAATTGATTTGAGGACAATATTACAAGTGGAAATTCTCTCATTATTTACCATCCCTTCGTGTCATTCTACAGCATGGAACACAAAAGTACAAATAAGAGGGGCTATGACACTCCAACAACTCCCAAAAAGCATCACAACTCTATCATAAAAGTGGTCCATATGATTCATAATGTGATATTCTAGGTGTTATAAAATCATATGATGACAGGGCTTTTCTGCTGGCGCAGTTGAGCCAGTTTTTATCCTTTTAAAATTATCTTCTAGCAGCGTTTTTTTTATGCTAGAAATATATATTCATTTCCTTTTCATTTTAATTTAGTTTAAATATTTTTCTGACATTTAAAAAAAATCTGATAATCTAGATCTATTTTTATTCTAGATTTTTTTTTTTTTTTTTTTTGTCTGCATTTTCAAAGCCATGGTCACTATAAACTCTTGCTGTAGCAATTCTATAAAACCATCTACTTGCGTGCTCCAGGGAAAAAATAACAGCATATGTGTTTGGAGCAACATGATGGTGAGTAAATAATGACAGAATTTTCATTTTTGTGTAAACTAATCCTTTAAATTTGGAGGCAGCTCTAGCGTTGTGTTAAAATCTCTCCTCTAAGCTCCAACTATCTGTGCATGTCTGAGAAAGACAGCTGAAGTTTTTCAAGAGACTGTGTCAAGCCGGCATCAAAGAGCAGATAAAAGACACGAGGATCAAGCTGAGATACAAGAGTGACTCTGCCTCCAAGCTCACAGCTCTCTCTTGCTCTCACACACACACACACGCCTGTGGGTCCAAGGGGTATTCGTTTTATGTCTTAACTCATACACACACACTGGGGGGAACGGCAGCACCCATTCACACTCTCATGACATGCACGGCACAACTGATACAGTTCAAGACTGACAAATCCCAAAATACAATGGTTACCTTGCTTGAAACCTCTAACTTTGGTCAGGGTAGGAATATGTAAGAACCTTTTCCCAGGCTATATAATATTGTGAGCCAGAAATAATATTTGATGTTGTTTAAATATAAAACTTTTTTTAATATAACATCTTTAAATAATAAAAAAATATTTAAAAAAAAAAATTTTCTTCCAAGTTAATTGCAAAGCCACCATTTTCACTGACACTGCCACAAAAGAAAAGGTTCCTTAAAATTAAAAAAGCTAAAAAAAAACATTTTTTTAATGTTAAAATAAACAATATTTCTAGCCATATTTGTGTGTTTTTTTATATTATATATATATATATATATATATATGTTAATTAATATCTACAATTTAAGTATACTTATTATAAGAAAAACAGTCACAACAAATTCTACTGCCATGGAGACTTTAGGGTTGGGAGAGTAAGTAACCACATGGCAATGACCTAGCAAACCGCATAGCAACACACTAACTATGAAACAGAACACTTCTCTAACTGCATAGCAACACCCTGGAAACCATTTATCACACCCTAGCGTCTGGCATAACTCACAATTTCTTAAATGTTTTTTGAAAATCTACTCTTTTCGATTACAAAAAAAACCTCATGTATTAGAAATACCCAAAGGTCTTAGAGTGCTGAAACAAGCCTGGGCCAAAATAACAACCTATACAGAATGAAAGATTTCTATGCCCTGAACACCCAGGCAGACTTGTAGAGAAGGAGAGAGCAGGAAGACTTGATGAAGTGTCTGGCTGCTCCAAAAATAAAGCAGATCAAATATGAGGCTCAAAGTAGGCTGATAATTGCCTTGCTATAAATACACGACGCCTCTTTTCAGACTATAAGGAACAAAGTCATCCACCTCGCTTCTCTTTGTGATCTCGCTGGAGTGAATGTGGATCAGTCGCGATGTTCCAGAGCTGTCAGATGCTCGCGCCAGATGGGCTATGACGTCATCAACGCGAAAGGATGGAGTCTGAAGCTGGAGTCAAAACACGCGCGCGGCTAGCTTATCTCGGATTGAAACTCCCACTCTCGTGCTAGTCCGTTTCATTACACGATTTACGAGCACTTTTTTGTAACGACCGTTTTGTGCTGGTGCACTTTGGGAGAAAAGTAACAACTCTATATAAACCGCAACACGTGTTTACTAACATTATTTAAGTGTGTCAGCAACAAAGAGTGGACATGAATGCGAAGATGATTTAAAAAATGGTTTAACAGAACACTTAATATATGTTAAGCAATCTCTCAACACATGATAAACAGTGCTAAATAAACAATAACCCGATTAAATCAATTTCACATGCAATTTACTCAATGGATTCAACCCGCACGCATGTTTTATTGCTAGTGGAAAACCAAAAGCATGCTCAGTTGGTTAGAAAATTGCAAACAATTTAAATATATATTTTTTTTCTAACACACAAATGATTTGGAATGGAACACTACGGATTTTAAAATATTTTTAGTTTTACTTTCATTTAATTTAGCCATGCTCTAAAATCTTTAACAAGTTAATCACTTGTGAAAATGGGTCTATTTTTAATATTCATGCTAAATACGGTATTGTGACACTTTATGACATGCACGGCTATCTTCTTTTAAATGAACTAAAACGCTCTCGTCATGTGACTCCAGCCAAGTAAAAATGTTCTCATGAAAGTTACTATAATTCATAACTCTGCGTAAAATGCGCCAAGCAATTCTTTTCTGACCTTTCAAACGTATAAGTAAATAGCGGAACATTGAAAAGTGCGCTGAAAAGCAACTCCAGGTCACATCTTTGACTTACTTGAAAGTGAGGATGCAGAGCGGACGGTAGGATTTGTGGCTGGTGTTATCAGCCATCCGTTTGCCCCAAAAGTCATTGGTGAAGATGCTCCGGAGGCTGGAGCCCGGTCTGACATCTGGATTGTTGGTGATGGCCCATATATCATCATGTACAAACTCCCCCCAGAGCGAGTTACTGTAGCAGAGCGCGCACACCACCACCAGCGCGGCGTACCGGAGCAGCCGGACTCCCGCTCTCGGCCTCGGTAGCGCGGACAGCCGCGGCTGCACGGGGGGAGGAGCGGCTCTGGTCCCTCGGCTGTTCGCTGTCATGTCTGTCCCCGTCTCGCATTCCACTCGTGGGAGTGAAAGAGAGGAGACTCGTCCCGTTCCATAGTCCGTGTGCTGCACTGAAGCCCAGACAGCGTATCAACCCTGCGAGTGTTAATGTGTACAAGGTGTTGAAATCCATGTAACCCGCCTACCGGCGCATGCGCAGAAGAGAGAGAGAAAAAGCGGAGAGAGAGAGATGCAAATTAGAAAGAATGAGCACGCGATCAAAGGGAAAAAAAATATTATAGTTTATTTTTTCCCACACATCTTTTATATTTACATTATTTATTTTTACACGTCATTTACTTTTTATGCTTTTGTTTGATTACCACATGAAAGCTTGTTTTCGCTACAGGGTAAAAAAAAAAAAGAAGAAGAGGTAATTGGGTCTTTTTAAATCTCGCCATTCTTGCTTTTTCCCCCTCACAATTCTAAGTTTATATCTCACAATTTTGTCTTTTTATCTTGCAATTCCGAGAATAAAAAAGTCAGACTAAGAATTGCAGGACTTAAACTCAGAATTACAAAATATTCTAAGAAAAAAAAAGACAATTGTGAGATAAAAGTTGTACTGTGTATTGTGCATTTTTTGTGCAGAAAAAAACATAACTTTTTTTATTTCGTGACAGAAACAGGTTTCTTTAGTTTATAAATGAGAATTACTGAAACCTGCAATAGCCACGAAATTTACTAGTAAAACTAGTTCACTTTAAGGAATGAAATATTAGTTGGTACTAATTGTTCATTATGTGCTTTGATAATAATGGATGTATTAGAAGAACTGGTTATTCTCTCATAATTTTGTCAAAATAGTGTACAAGTATTTTTGTATGACACAAGTTAGTTCAAAAGGTTATGCTACTGATTAGATTTTAGATTTTTGTAAATTGTGGTTATTAATAAAAGATAACACAATGCCAAACAGAACCTGAAAGTGTCTTACATTGTTTATACAAAATACCATAACATTTATAGTTATAGCAGTATATTTAGGCAGGACCTCTGGTTTCCTAACAAGGTGAAATTTTGGAGGAGAGAATGAGAACATGAAATGTAAATTATGGAGCGAATGAGATAGAGCGAGCGCAAGCAGGAAATCAATAAATTGCTGTGGGATATTTCACACAATGATTGCACTGCCTTGACCGTGACCTGTGCTTCCACACAGAGCCAGTCTTAAGCAAACTGCTTTGAATTTGAACTTGCTAATGGAACAGCAAGACAGGGATAATGAATCACGATGATAAACGCACTTTTAAAGATTCATTGATGGGTGAACATCTGGTTAAACATGATTTTATACAAGAAATGTTAGAATTACCCTGGGGGGGTGGGGGGGGGTTGCTTTTCTGCATTATGAAATAATTCTCATGACAATTAAGCACATTTAAACACCCTTTACCAACTCTCAGTAGCATATTATTTAAATTGTGCATAAATTTAAAAGTGCATAATTTGCAAACATAAATCATATTAATATCTGAAGTACTGAATATAAAAAAAATTCATGTACACTTATTCATTAAGCAGATTTGTGTTTTAAATTAATGTAGCTGGAACAAAAAATTATCTAGAATATATACATATATCAATACACACACACACACACACATATATACATATATACACACATTATATATAGAGTCACACCCACACACACACACATATAAAATAAAAAATGCCCTAAGGTGTTAAAAAAAAAAACTTCAAACAAAAAAAAACATGAAAAGTTCAATTTAAAATATAAATATTATAAATTATTATTATTATATATTTGTGTGTGTGACTCTATATATATATATATATATATATTTTTTTTTTTTTTTTTTTTTTTTTTTGCAAAATGTGCAAAATTTTCTGTCTGAAAATATATAATTTATATAATATATATAATTTATATAAGTTCTATTTTAAAATTGGGGTGAAATATGATTCAGCTAAATATGCTAAATAAAATGATACACAAATAGATGATCAAGCGACTGCATAACCACACACACACACATACAAAAAACCATGCAAATGCTTAGTGTTATATTAACATTTATGATTTGAGTTAGTTCTGAAAACTGACTGTTACAAAAACAAACTCTGAAACATATAAACATATGACAGCTATAAACATCGTCCTTCTGACATCTAGCCAGTGCACATGATCTGTTTGGGCAGAAAAATGCCTACGAATCTCTGAAGGCACTGACCAACACTACAAATCCCTCCATCTGTGCGGTGTCCGTCAGTCTCTCTCTGGCTTGCCTTGACATGCCTCACCTCACTGCCTTGGTCAAGTTTCTTAATCACTCACTGCAAACGGAGGAGAGACTGAGAGAAACAGAATATACAACATTCACTTACTTGTTCATACACACACCCATCAGCACACGTGCAAACACCCACAATTCTGTACAGATGTGCAGACACACACACACACACACACACACACACACACACACAGCTTCAGGGAAGGGGTGACCCAGAGTAACCTCTTCGACCTCACTGGAGCCTTTCTGACCAGTTTTGACAATGTTTCAGTGTTCCTGTTAAGAATCATGGACCTGAAGAGCTTCCTTTGGGTCTCCATCTTGACCGAGTTGTCTCTAGTATCCAAAGTTCAGGCTGTTTTCAGTGTCAGAATTCTGTACAGATCCAAATCCAAGGTGTCAGGTATCTCAAACCTGCCTCAGAACAACTGGAACATCTCTACAGGGAGATGATGAAACAATCTTGCATTATATCAAGTGTTTGAAGTAGCAACAGCAGTCATCAGAAAGATAAATAATGTAATGTGAATGTTAAATGTGCAAGATTGACGACAAATGTTCTGTGTCGCTGAGTCCTATCATAATGTTACTGTTTTTTATTTTAAATCATATACAGAGGCAGAACTTTTAGATGAGACTACAATGGTCTTGAAAAGGTCACACATACACACTTACTAGAGGCCTTTGAGTCCTGCGCTCCTCCTCTGCTGGGCAAGGTTATAGATCTCCTGCAGTTGTTTCCTCTGGTCTTCGCTTAGAGGAGATGTGAGCGACTGATACCAGCCTGCATCTGAACTCTGAACACCTGCAACAGGAAGTGGTTCCAATTACTGGTGCTATACTTGTGGAAAATTGCTGAACATCAATTTTTCGCAATGTTCAAATAAATTAATAATAATAATTATAAAAAAATTATCCAATAAACAATATTAAAAAAAAAATAGCTAAAGAATAAAAAAGAAAAAAAGAGGATATTTTATCTTGCAACATGCTATATTCAAAATGTATTTGTTAAATAAATAATGACTTATAAAATTATTATACATGCAATTTTAATGACCAAGTTAATTAACAAACTATGTGGAATATTTTTATTAGGACCATTTCAAATGAACCAAAACTGGTTGGAAAAACTGATGAAATGATAAGCAGGAAAAAAAGTGTTTTATTATTATTTTATCTTAACACCAAAATAAAAAGTATTTATTCCATGGATAGATAAATAAATAAACAATAAAATAATATTTAAATAAATATTCAATAATCAATATTGATTTTGAGCAAAGACAAACTTGAACTGAACATTTTTGACATTTGGGGAGTTGACATTTCCTGCTGTTTGACAGGATATACACAAATCGTTATTATTAATTAAATATTTATTATGACTGCAATTTCCTTTGATGAAGTTAAGAAACTACATAAAAAAATTAGGAATTCAAAAAAAAATGTTTACAACATTACATGACTATTTCAAATTAACTAGTGTTAAAAATGGTGAAAAACCTAATAAATTTTAACCTCAAATGTTGTTAAAATAAGTCTATGGACATATGCATAAACCACTCATTTATTTAATATCCATCTATATTGAGCAGGATTTTGGACAAATGAGATTTCACTGTGGGTGGGGCTGTTCTACGCAAAAAGTGTGACATATCTTATATCTGTAATAAGTGTATTATGTAAATGCACATGTCTGGTATATTACGGAGTTAAAAAATAAAATTGTGCATACGGAGCAGGGAGGCGGTGAAGAACTGATATTCATCCTCTCCATTGTCATAGTCCAGTGGTGTACTGTACTCCTCTAATGGGGTCCCCTCCAGACCTTCATCATCCCAATATTCATCATCATCATCATCATCATCATCTTCATCATCATTCCCAGTGGGAGCGCCGGACGACTGCAGGGCCACCCCTTTCTGACCGACCTCATCCTCGTCGCTAGGAATCTCCTCTGGAAAACAGACATGAAGTATTTCAAAACTCAGTGTTGTAAATTTCCTGAGTAGGAACAGGAGGGGTTTGGTGATGGGGTCTGAATCTTGTTGAAGTAAAGGTCATTTCTAAAAATAAAGATTTCCAGTGTTTGAATCTCACACTACCGCTCTACCGCTGGTATGAAGCTAAAAAAAAAAATTTTTTTTGGAATGGATATATTTTTGGTTTACAACAGCTGTGTACAAATTTGCTAATTATTTGTAGTATACAGTACACCAAATTAGGATTATTAGTGCATCACAAATCAAAATAAACACTGAAAAAACAACAACCTTGGTAATCAGTTTCATATTGTATAAATATTCCTATGAAAACCTGAACAAAATATAAAATATACTTTGAAGAATCTTTGTAATGTTCGTCTACATTGACTTCCTTATTTTAGAAAAAAAAATCAACGGGGACCAAAAACTGTTTAGTTACTCATTCTCATATTTTGTGATGGCAGAATAAAGAAATTCATATAGGTTTGGATGGTGAGTAAATTATGACAGAATTTTTGGGTGAACTTTCCCTTTAAGGCTCGTTTTCAGAGAATATATCTTAAATTAAGGTCATGATTTCTTGATTTAAGCATACACTTCTCACTAAATTTGGTTAGATTTATGCTTAAACGCAATACTGCATAGTTGTCTCTCCAAAAGCCCCAAACATTAAAGGCATACTGGAAACATGCAATCTGGCATGCAGCTGATGGCTGTGTCTCATTATAATATCAATAAATCCATAATTCCAACAGTATGATGCTGTCAGAATTCAGGTCAGGGGTGTAGGTTCGTGAAGATCTATTCAATTGGTTTGATTGCTTGATGCCTAAAGGTTCAGAATCATGTTAAACTAACACGCACAAGACGTTGCTCTATCTCCCATGTCTCCAGGGCCCTGTTAGTGATACAATCAGTTCTCAGTTTCCGTAAACCCTGATGACTAAAGACCAACCTGAAGCTATATATGCCAGAAATAGTACTTCCTGTGCAGGGATCAAGTTTACCTGGGGTGAAGCAAGATAAGGACTTGATGAAACTGTGAGATTAATATAACCATACAGGACACCAAAAACAGCAACAAGCATAGATCTCAACAGGTCACTGCGTAAAGACCTAATTGGCAATTTTATACATAATTAAGCATTTTTGGTTTCCCTAAAAGTAATTTATTGCACTACTCAAGGTTTCATGCATAAAACATCTTTCTGAAAGACAATTTTCTACTCTTCTGTGACCCTTCTTTAATTATAGCAATTTCTATGGTACCTCTAAGGGTTCTTTATGTAAATTAGGTCATGTACATATAGAAGTCTTAAAGGTACAGACACTAAACACTTTACAAGTGAAATGTTTGAGAGTTTCTCTCCTGTAATGTCACACACTATCTCACCATTCTCTTCCTCCTCTGAGCCTTGAGCTCTGGAGAGCTGCTCCGGTTTGTTGAGCACTCGGGAGGCGTAGATGTGCTTTAAACCCAGAAAGAGGAGGAGGATGGAGGGAACGATCTGCCCCGCAACTTCCTCCAGGACCGCAGGGCGGCTGGGCAGCTCCATCAGAACACTGAGCCCAATGATGCACATCTTACGATCATGAAGTCTGTGGACGACAACAATAAAGCAACAGCAAGCAATCATATATTAATAAAAAAAATCAAAGAGAGAACGAAAAAGATGGCAGTGACACTCTTTAACAATAACTGGGAAACAATAAAAATGGCTGTAAATCAGAATTGAATTGTAACATGAATTTGAATGTTCCATCTATTGAGTGTTAAAATGCTTATTTATAAGTCATCAGACGGCAGTTATTATTTAAAACTATATATCCAGTATCATTTAAATATCTTTGAATATCATTCTATTTTTTCACATTCAAAATTCTAATTCAGTTTACTAAACTTTGGAATTTAACAGAAATTTAAAACCATTCCAAACATGAGTTTTAAGCAGAGTACATCTCTGTCAGGAGCAGCTGCCACATCAGCATAAATCCAGATAAATGTGTTTAATCTAAACCAATCTCCGTTAATAAAGTGCAAGTGCCATTCTGAACCAAATAAAAGGTATTTCATGTACAAACAGCCTTACCCTAAGAAGAACTCTGTGTCGTTCATCCATTGGTTGATGAACTGCGCTGTGATTGGCTCGGGACTGTGTGGGAAGCGGATGTTCTCCAGTGTGTGTATGAGTTGGGTGGGGTTGTAGTACAGAGCTGCGATCACTACCTGTAGACACATGGTGCGGAGCTCGCTGGACTTCACACCTCGTGTTAACCGCTCCAACACCGCCTCCACAAACAGAGGGATACACTAAAAAACATCCACAGGCACCAAAATTAATCAACTGTCACTTATAAAGCATCATGACCAGGGTTTTTATCGTTCATTTAATTATCATTACTTACAAAACTGTATTATATATAGTATATATATATATATATATATATATATATATATATATATATAGTAAACATGAATAATAAATAATAGTATTTTTGACACAAACATTTTTAATAATATATATTACATGAAAAAGCAAAACAAAAAAAATGTTAATGTTGCCTTGGCAATAAACTGAAATTAATTTAAATTGCAATAAAAATAAAAATAAACATACTAAAACTGAATTAAAACTAAAATAAAAAATTCAAACGACAAAATAAATAACAGAATTGCAATAATAGAAGAGAAAGACTAATAAAAACTAATAAAATAAAAATAAACTACTAAAAATGAAAGTAAAATTTTTAATATCACTGAAAAGCTCATTTAAAATATTAATAAAAAAATAAATTGGTACATCAAAAAAATACAAAAATAACAGTGGTCCTTACACACAAAATGAATATGACAAAACACACCTTAACTTACACATTTATACCAACCCACACACAACTCACCTGGTCAATGCCGCGTCCACGACACTGTAATATAATGACCTCTAGAAGTTTGGCAGCATGGCATTCTGTGTCTTCCCCAGCATCACTCGTAAGGACCTGGGGGGTGAGAGGTCAAAAGGTCAAATGCATATGGAAGAATGACAGAAAATGCATTTTAAATGGAAACATTTAAATAAAGGAAATGCATATTAAGACCTTTTTGCACATGGTGTAAATGACCTCCAGGTATTTGGGGTCTGACAGCAGCATATTTGTGTCCACGGTAACATAATTGTGCAAGAGGGGCATCATATCTACATCAACAGGGTAATACATCACATCATTAACCAAGTACTCAATATTGCCACAATCATTTTTAAAAGACTCTCATAAACACGCTCATCCATCAACTTAACGACTCTTTCAACCTAGTTCAAACATGACATGATTTATAGTTTAAGGTGAAGCAGAGAGATCGAGTCTGAGCTTGGCTCTCGGCTGCGTTTCTGTTATCTGAGCTACATGCGTGTCTGAGACCTGTGAAATAGTCAAAGCAGTCATGCTGGAAGACGTTGTACAGGACCCCCAACAGCTGCCACATCTGAGGGGAGATGGAATAACAGGTGAGTCCAAACGCCAGCGACAAGATCTCCTCATAAAACTCTGAAAAAGACAGAGAGAACGTAAATAATGGCTTCTAAAACAGAGACGGGATGTTTTGTGGACAATCAAAAATCACTGAACGATATTTACATTACATATTTAAAAAGTATTGATATTGAAATTTTCATTCCAAGCTCCACCATGTGGTCAATTGTTGCAGTTATTTTGTATTGTATGTGTTCAAACTGACAGATTAAATCTCTGGAGTTTCTACTGTCTTCACTCCCATTGGTAGTTGAGTGGTAGAGCATCTCATTGCTATATTTGCATAAACTCACACTTAGTTCACATTTTCGCCAACTCTGATTGAAAGCTTTGCTTTGTTACTGCAAATTGCTATCAGTGTGAAAGCATCTTTATGGGGATGTCTTTAAACGTAACAATTATTACTGCAAAAATCCATGATAAATAATCTTGAACTGGAACATTGTGTCACACACACACCTGCCATACCTATGATGGGTTTCTGGAGGACGAGACCAATCACCTGCAGGCATATTACCTCCAGCTGTTGACTGATCTAAGATTGAGACAAACAGAGAAAGAGAGAGAGAGGGGGAAATATATCAACCTTATTTCTGTTTTCAGAAACATATTCAAACTAATCTTGATGCAATTAAAAGAGACTGTTCACCCAAACATGATCATTCTGATCAGCCCAGTTCAGACCAGTTTTGTGACCTGGATAATCATATTAATTTAAAAGATTTGAGTGAAAAGAACAGTTTGTTTATGAATCTGACATTTCAGTCCACTCCCCCCCAAAAAAAGGGCAAAAAATGCATAATTTTTTTTATAATTATGAAACATGTGCAACAATTTTACATACAATTTTCTCCACCAAAAATTAATCCAATGCAGAACTCTTTTTTTTTTTTTTTAAATGTCATTTATTTCTGTAAAGGTAAAGCTGAATTTTCAGCATCATAACTCCAGCCTTCAGTGCCACATGATCCTTCAGAATTCATCATTTTAATAACAGCATTTATTTGAAACAGTAATATTATAAATGTTATTAATGTCTTTGCTGTCACTTCCTACTTAAGAATGTGTGCAAACCTCTTTTCGGTCCCCCATGACTGTGAGGATGGTGTCTATGGTGCTGAGGATACCCAAAGCCATCACAGTCTTATCTTCACTTTCCTCGTATTCTTCACTCTGGAGAATCTTGCTGAAGATCTCTGCCTGTGCACGACAACCTCTTTTAGCATGAAAACCCAGTCATTACTTAATGCTAAACTGAGAAGACAGTTTAAGAGTGCAGTACCAGGTTCTGCGTCATATCCACCGCAATGCCGGCCACTTCCTCGCTGTATTCACAGATCATCTTCTGAATGACGCTGGTGAGGTCATCGTTCTCCGTTTCTTTGATGATGTGCAGCAGCTCCTGCATGACAGGCTTGATGAAGGGCCGGATGTAAACCTTAGCTGCACTCAAACAACACACAAAAGGTGGAAAGAGGGAAGAATTATGTAAGTACTGGACAGGCAGACATTCATTAAAATAGGTTAATCCGCTTGTCTCTTAAACCAATTACAGAAAGTAAATCAATTTAATTTAGTAAAACTAATCTGATGCTTAAGTAATAATATTTTCATTATGTTTTAGTTTTAACAAAACCTACATATTTTTTTTTTTTATTGAAGCTCCTTTTATTTTTTTTATTTTTGTGTGGCATCAGACCTTGTTCCTGGTTCCTGACCAGCATCTGCAGTGCAATGGCTGCCTCCACTTTGACCGGCATCTCCTTGTCATCCACCAGGTTCTGTTTGACCAGCTCCACAGCGTTCCTCAGGACCAGCTCGTTGTGGAACTTCAGAGGACTGAACGAGTGCAGCACCCAGCATGCCTGGACACACACCGCAGAAAGACCAGAATTAAGACTCCATGGAAACCAGTGTTGCTTTGAAGGACCCTTGACAGATGCAGTTTTGATAGCCAAAAGCACTGGGCAAAACATACTCTGAAATAGGGCTGTGCGATTAATCGAAATAAAATCACGATTTGAGTGTGCGCGATTTCTAAATCGCTTTATAGCACAATTTTCCGCAGCCCCGACCTCCCGCAGTATGTTATCTGAACCAATCAGGATGCAGCGCACCAAGGTGGAGCGCGAGAACAGAGCAGACTGGGCATATGCCAAACTCCAGGTTCACACACTCTGTCTGTGATGCGTAGCCTTTTTTATCGAGGCCATGTTAACGGAACAGAACGTTCACACTGCACGCTGTAAAAGATGAGAACAGAAAAGGTTATAAATAGAAAGGTGCGAAAAGATTTAATATCTTGCGCATGAGCACAGAGTAGTGTTAATTTTGTCACCTATTTTTAATTTAGTCTTAGTCTTAGTCTTGTGCTAAATGTCCTTGTTAGTTTTAGTCATATTTAGTCATTCACATATCTTTTTTTGTTAGTCAAGTTTTAGTCGACTAAGGCCTGGTTTCATAGACAGGGCTTAGCCTAAACCAGGATTAGGCCATAGTTCAATTAAGACATTTAAGTAATTTTTATAAACATGCCTTAGAAAAAACATTACTGGTGTGCATCTTGAGACAAAATGAAGGCACTGATATATTTTAAGATCAATCAGTACAAGTTTCTTTCATTTGAAACAACTCAGACTTGCATTTTAGTCTAGGACTAGGCTTAAGCCTTGTCTGTGAAACCGGGGGTAAAAGTCTTGTCATTTTAGTCTAGTTTTAGTCAAAAGAAAACTCAAGGTATCTTAGTCAAGTTTTAGTTGACTAAACGTCTTTTAATTTTAGTCTAGTTTTAGTCAAAAAGAACAATATATTTTAGTCTAGTTTTAGTAAGAAAAAAATGTAGTCTTTTTTTTTTTAATAACACATTACTGAGATTATTACTTATAAACATTTTAGTAAAAAAAGTTTCACATATCTTAAACATTGGTAAAATGTCATAATTACCTGATAAAATACACTTAAATGTGTCTGGTTTTCAATTTCTGATTTAAGAGACACATTCACAAATGATTAACCTGTTCTGATGAGTATTTTATTTTAACCAACACAATTCAAAAGCTGGGGCCCAACAGACTCCGACTGACAACTTAAGTTACAAAGGTTTTTAAAACTGTTTTGGTTGCCTTGTGTCTCATGTTTCTGTTCAAATCAGAAATAAAATAAAATCCTCAGAAAAACTGAAAAGAATAGGCCTACTTTACTGTGGGCCTAAAATACAACCTATTTACAGTCTAGGTTGATCTTGGGAAATAACAAATAAGATTTAACAAAGCTTTTTAACTAGGCTCAACAATTAACAGTTCTGTTGTTACTACTGCTGCTGATACTAAAGCTTACTACAGCTGCTGAAACTTCCACTTTAGGAATGAATTAAACAATCAAGTTCAAAGGCAAGATTTGCAACAGAAAGCAAAATCCAAACCATTGAGGGTTATTCAAAGTAAAAAAAAAAAACTAACCAAACTTTAACCAGAGCAGTATTGCAGTTATCACTCTAAACTTTAAGTTTTAGAAAAGCACTTCTTTCTAATGTAATTCTTGCTCTGTTGCGGCGGCCACTTGAAAGGTCTCCAGTTAAGCTAAAGACCCGCTCTGCAAACGCTTCGGAAGCTGGCATTGCCAGATTCAAATGCGACCAAATATCCAGCCTCTTTTCGACCTAGCATGTCGTCGTCGCTCGCTCATCACTCGTGTTCGCTTTGGGTGTTGTGCGTTCAGCAGTTTTGTGTTGCAGCCACAGGCTGGCAGCAACAGGAGTATAAGACCTGTAACTTGAGCAACAGCGCGAAGCCGCAAACTCGTTCTGAATTTTTAAAGGCGTAACAGTTGATGAAAAAGCAGAGACGATTGTATTCGAAAATGAAGAGAGATTTTATCTTAGTTTTTATTTTATGCAAAACATTTTCGTCTCGTCTTTTTCGTCAACAATAATGCATGTTAATTTAGTCTTAGTCAGCGTTTTTGGACAGTGGTGCAGTCTTGTCATCGTCTCGTCTTAGTCATGAAAAAAAAGGTTGTTGACGAACATATTTCGTCTCGTCTCGTCTGACGAAATTAACACTAGCACAGAGAGAGTTGTGAGTGCACAGGACACAGGTTGAGTGAGAGGAGACACATTTTAAGGCGGGGTATTCCACTCGCCATACAGCATGTATCTGAGCCTTATACAGTCTATGACCTGAATTTATGGACACATTTCTCTGAGATATCATATTTATCATACTGACACCTAGTCTAATAGTTAGTTATCATGCCATCAAGATCTTATTTTTTTAAATTCAATTAAAATTCAATTCAAATTAATTTGTATAGCGCTTTTCACAATACACATCATTTCAAAGCAGCTTTACAGAAAACGCATGTGTCTACATTACAATTTAGAGGGATCTGTTATCAGAAGTGAATGTATCCAAGTAATGTTCATTTAACAATTGAACAGTTCAAGGTAATAGAATCCTACAATTTTAATTAAGAAAACTTTAAATGTAAAGAAAAACTCAATAACTGACTAGTCATATGTTATATGTTACCCTTGGGAGATATCATCAGGAAACATGGTGTTAGCTTTCACTGTTATGCTGATGATACTCAGCTATATATTTCTTGCGGCCCGGTGAAACACACCAATTTGAAAAACTAATGGAATGCATAGTCGATATAAAAAAATGGATGGCGAGTAATTTCTTACTGCTAAATTCTGAAAAAACAGAGGTGTTAATTATAGGACCTAAAAACTCTGCATGTAATAACCTAGAACACTATCTTAGACTTGATGGTTGCTCTGTCAATTCTTCGTCATCAGTTAGGAACCTAGGTGTGCTATTTGATCGCAATCTTTCCTTAGAAAGCCACGTTTCTAGCATTTGTAAAACTGCATTTTTCCATCTCAAAAATATATCTAAATTACGGCCTATGCTCTCAATGTCAAATGCAGTAAAGTTAATCCATGCATTTATGACCTCAAGGTTAGATTATTGTAATGCTTTATTGGGTGGTTGTTCTGCACGCTTAATAAACAAACTACAGCTAGTCCAAAATGCAGCAATAAGAGTTCTTACTAGAACCAGGAAGTATGACCATATTAGCCCGGTCCTGTCAACACTGCACTGGCTCCCTATCAAACATCGTATAGATTTTAAAATATTGCTTATTACTTATAAAGCCCTGAATGGTTTAGCACCTCAGTATTTGAATGAGCTCCTTTTAAATTATAATCCTCTACGTCTGCTACGTTCTCAAAACTCAGGCAATTTGATAATACCTAGAATATCAAAATCAACTGCGGGCGGCAGATCCTATTTAGCACCTAAACTCTGGAATAACCTACCTAACATTGTTCGGGAGGCAGACACACTCTGTCAGTTTAAATCTAGATTAAAGACCCATCTCTTTAACCTGGCCTACACATAACATACTAATATGCTTATAGGATTTTTAGGATTTTATAAGGATTTTTAGGCTGCATTAATTAGGTAAACCGGAACCGGAAACACTTCCCATAACACCCTGTACTTGCTACATCATTAGAAGAATGGCATCTACGCTAATATTTGTCTGTTTCTCTCTTATTCCGAGGTCACCGTAACCACCAGATCCAGTGTGTATCCAGATCAGAGGGTCACTGCAGTCACCCGGATCCAGTACGTATCCAGACCAGATGCTGGATCAGCACCTAGAAAGGACCTCTACTGCCCTGAAAGACAGCAGAGACCAGGACAACTAGAGCCCCAGATACAGATCCCCTGTAAAGACCTTGTCTCAGAGGAGCACCAGGACAAGACCACAGGAAACAGATGATTCTTCTGCACAATCTGACTTTGCTGCAGCCTGGAATTGAACTACTGGTTTCGTCCGGTCAGGAGAACGGGCCCCCAACTGAGCCTGGTTTCTCCCAAGGTTTTTTTCTCCATTCTGTCACTGATGGAGTTTCTGTCCTTGCCGCTGTCGCCTCTGGCTTGCTTAGTTGGGGTCATTTCATCTACAGCGATATCGTTGAATTGATTGCAAATAAATACACTATTTAACTATTTAACTGAACAGAGATGACATCAATGAATTCAATGATGAACTGCCTTTAACTATCATTTTGCATTATTGACACACTGTTTTCCTAATGAATGTTGTTCAGTTGCTTTGACGCAATGTATTTTGTTTAAAGCGCTATGTAAAAGACCATTAAATCTCCCTATCTCTGAAGTGGGCCGTCATCTTTACCTCCAGCCATAGAGGGCAGTGTTGTCATGGACTACCTAATATCAAAAAAGGGAAGTTCAGCGGGCGTGCGCGCTGTGTGTATGTTGGCGCACTTTTCATTTGACGCACCATTAAATGCTACCAGTGAGTGAAGGGAGACGAATTTACGGTTGCAGACTGAATAATAGTTTTACAAACGAGTTGATTTCTACCTTTTACCTCCTGGCTGATGAAGGGCACAAGCTCTTACGGTGTTTTGGAAGGTGTTTTTGGAAAATAAATTCTTGTTTAACATCAGTTCTTGAGAGTGAATCGCATCTGTTCAGCCGGGAATGCTACAGTAAGAGCTTCACCCAGAAGATCAACAGCTTCTCCTTATCTGTCCCCCTGTAAAGAAAATGGACGCTTCTGAAAATAACGACCCAAACCAGCAGATGGATGCGCCTCATAACGGAATGGAAGAGGAGGAGCTTCACCGTTCTGGTCGACAACGCAACCCCACGGAGAAGATGCGTGCATATAAAAAGGAGGAGTCCCTGAAAAAGGAGAAAAGATTGATTCAGCTATACGAACAATGGAAGGACTGTGCTCGCAACACAAGGGAAAAGCTTAAAACAGACGTTAATGAGAGCCAACTGATAGCACTTATTAATGCACTTGAGAAGGGAAGAGATGATGTCATGCACGTCTACCTAGAAATTAGAGATTACATCGCTCCTTCCAGTGACACAAGACGCAGAATCGATACTTGTGAAGCTGTGACGAAAGATATTTCAAAGATCATCTTTGACAGAATAGCATGCCTTGAGGACTTTGATCAAGAAAATGTGAAACACAGCCTTCGTGAGTTACTCCGTCACGATTATGCTTGCTCTGTCTATGGATCCACAGTCTCACGCATCACATCATCAAGGTCTACAGCTATGTCAATTGCAGCCAAGCGGGCAGACGCAGCAGCTGAAGTAGCAGCCAAAGAAGCAGAGTACTCAATTATACCAGAAATTGAAGCTCGAAAGCGTGAATTAGAAAAACTAAAGGCAGAGAAGGATCTAAAAGCAGCTAGAGCGAGACTGCAGGCCTATGATCAAGAAATGGCACAGGAAGCCAGCATTCATAATTCAGACACGAATACAAGGGAAAAGCAGGATGTAAGCATAACAGCGCAGCAGCATATGGTTCCATTTCCCATCCAATGTCCTACTGACATCACCGCAACATCCTCACCTCCAAAATCTGATATATCGTATCTCGCTCAGGCTGTCCAAGATAGCATAGCCCTGAACAGACTGCCAACAACAGAACCACCTGTGTTCAGTGGTGATCCTATCCAGTTCATTGAGTGGAAGGCTGCATTTGTGTCACACATTGGTGGAAAGGCCATTTCTTCTGCTGACAAGCTGCACTATTTAAAAAGGTATGTTGCTGGGCCAGCTCGGAAGTCTCTTGATGGCATCTTCTATAGGAATGATGATGAGGCCTATAATGATGCATGGAACAAACTGAACCAACGGTATGGACAGCCATTTGTCATACAGAAGGCATTTAGAGAAAAACTAGCCAAATGGCCTAAGATTCAGCCCAAAGATTCTGAAGGTTTTAGAGAATTCTCAGATTTCTTAAATGCATGTCATCAAGCTATTCCTCATGTCAAGGGGCTTGAGTTACTAAATGACTGTGATGAAAATCAGAAATTAGTACTCAAATTACCAGATTGGGCAGCGGCACGGTGGAACCGTCAGGTCACGCAGACGCTGATTGAGACTCATGACTTTCCAAAGCTTATAGATTTTGTGAACTTCATGTCCATGGAAGCAGAGATTGCTTGTAATCCAGTCACTTCCTTCAGCGCTCTCCGTGCCTCTGACCCCACTTCAGAAAGGTGGAACCTCAAGGACAGCAAACAGAACAGAGCTAACGTCTTTCACATCCAAACAGCTACGGAAAACAAACAAAATGATGACAACAAACAAAGGCCACCTAAAGGAAGCTTCAAAATGTGTCTCTTCTGCAAAGACATCAAGCATATGATTCACAATTGTACTAAATTTGTGGCAAAGTCAGTAGAAGAGAAATAAAAATATGTGAAGGAGAACAATCTCTGCTATGGTTGCATGAAACCAGGCCACAGTGCAAAAGACTGCCGTCACCGTCTATCCTGTGACACCTGCAATGGTAGACATCCAACGTGTCTACATGATGAAAACTACAGAAGGAAAGCAAACTCTGCACTAGCCTCAAACCCAGATGACACGGAGACAACTACTACTACGTCTCACAAAGTAGATAATGGTGAGTCATTCACCAATACTTCAATGATTGTGCCAGTGTGGGTATCAACTGAGAGAAATCCAGCCTCTGAAAAACTTGTTTATGCACTGCTTGACACCCAGAGTGATACTGTGTTTGTCGATCGAGAGCTAAGCAACCAGCTACAAGCTGACTCCTGTCCTGTGAGATTGAAGTTGACAACAATGACTGCAAAGGATGTTGTCATGCCGAGTGAAAGAGTGTCAGGTCTCAAAGTAAGAGGCTATAGCTCCTCCGTTGTCCTCAACCTGCCAAATGCTTATACTAAGGACTCCATTCCATTGAACCGCACTCACATCCCTACTTGTGACACAGCACGACACTGGAAACATCTCTCTACAATAGTGGACAAAATTCCACCTCTGCAGGATTGTGAGGTTGGTCTCCTGATAGGCTACAGCTGCCCAAAGGCTTTGGCACCAAAACAGGTGATATTAGGTGGCGATGATGAACCCTATGCAGTTCATACAGACCTAGGATGGAGCATTGTTGGTCGCTTGTCTTCACACCATGAATCACAAAGCTTCAACACCATCTGTCATAGAGTCAGCATTAAAGAGCTTCCCCATGTGACTCCAGCGGATGTTATTAAGGTATTTTATGTAGATGACGGTGTCACCAGTGTAGCCAGCACAGAAGAAGCCGTCCAAGTAGCAAGAGAAGCTCGACAACTGTGTGCCTTAGGTGGTCTTAGACTACACAAGTTTATTTCAAATGACACAGTTGTCCTGGATAGCATTCCAATTTCTGAACGAGCCATTGATGTAAAGGCACTTGACCTCAACTTTGATGACACACCTGTAGAAAGAGCTTTAGGGATCCACTGGCACATTGATTCTGACAGATTCAGATTGCTCAGTGGAAAATTAGTACTACAGGAAATGTGCAGAAAAGGAACAGGCTGGGATGAACCCCTTATTAAAGAATTGCAGCCAAGGTGGGAACTATGGAAAGCTGATCTTGAGAACTTGGAAAAGATCAACATTTCCCGCTGCTATGTGCCTGCAAACTTTGGAAAAGTCATCAAAAGAGAACTTCATCACTTCTCTGATGCCAGCAACAGCGGATATGGCCAGTGTTCCTATTTGAGACTTACCAACGAAGAAGGAAACATTCATTGTGCACTTGTTGCAGGTAAATCTAGAGTTGCTCCCATTAAGGTTCAGACTATTCCCAGACTTGAACTCACAGCTGCTGTCATCTCAGTTGCCATGAGCAATATGCTTAATCAGGAGCTGGAATATCTAGACATAGAAGAGCACTTCTGGACCGACCACCGAAGTGGTTTTGGGATACATTAACAACGAAGCGCGCCGCTTTCACACGTTCGTAGCGAACAGAGTGCAGAAGATAAACCTCAGCACTACTTCTCAACAGTGGAGATATGTTCCCACCAATGAAAACCCTGCGGACCATGCGTCCAGAGGTTTAAATGCTGGTGAGATTCTTACTTCCAATTGGTTGACAGGGCCAAAATTCTTATGGAACAAGTATATACCTCCTGTTGCGGATATTGACACTGCACTAACAATTGGAGATCCTGAAGTAAGACGGGCTCAGACAATGAGTGCAGAAACAGCAGGACTCAAGCATCAGTGCCTCTCAGACCGCTTGGCAAAGCTATCTTCATTTTCTGGAGCTGTGCAAGCTCTAGCTCGCCTCGTCCGCCGAGCCAAAGGAGATAAGTCCAGAAATCACAGTACAGTAGCTGAACGACAAGATGCTGAACGCATCATCATTAAGGACTTGCAGAGAAACACCTATTCAGAGGAGATCAAGTTCTTGAGAAAGGGGGCCCAGCTGTCACCTCGTAGCAAGCTGTATCATCTTGACGCCTTTCTTGATCTAGGAGTAATCAAGGTGGGAGGAAGACTTTGCGATGCGCTCCTACCCAGTTCAGTCAAACACCCAGTTGTCATTCCTAAAGATCACCACATAACAAAGATGATAATCTCTCAATGTCATGAGAATGTCAAGCACCAAGGAAAGGGCCTCACAATAAATGAGATCAGATCACAAGGCTTCTGGATTCCAGGAATGAGCAGAGCAGTAGCATCCCATGTGCATCACTGTGTGACATGTCGTAAGCCCAGGAGACCAGCAGAAGAACAAAGAATGGCAGATCTCCCCTCAGAACGTATAAATCCATCCCCGCCATTTACATACTGCGGTATGGACTGCTTTGGTCCCTTTGCCACTAAACAGGGTCGGAAGGTACATAAAAGGTACGGCCTCATCTTCACATGCTTCAGCTCCAGAGCTATTCATATAGAAATGCTAAATGACATGTCTACAGATGCCTTCATCAATGGCCTGCGCTGTTTTGTTGCATTACGGGGAGCAGTGCGCCAAATCAAATGCGACCAAGGCACCAATTTTGTAGGAGCAAAGAATGAACTGAAAAATGCTCTAAAGGAAATTGACACTAATCGTCTGACAGTGTTCTTAGCGGAGAAGCAGTGTGACTTTGTCCTAAATGCACCCCATTCAAGTCATGCAGGTGGGGTATGGGAGAGACAAATCAGAACAGTAAGAAACGTTCTTCGCTCAACTCTCTCACAGTCCTCTGACAGACTGGACGATGCATCACTGGGGACATTCTTCTATGAAGCTATGGCGATCGTTAACAGTAGACCACTCTCAGTTGACAACTTAAGCGACCCCAAGAGCCTTGCACCTCTCACTCCAAATAACCTGCTCACTATGAAATCCATTCCAGCACTACCACCTCCAGGCAGGTTCGTCAGAGAAGACATTTATGCAAGGAAAAGGTGGCATCATGTTCAGTAGCTTGCAGAGCAGTTTTGGAGTCGTTGGCGTAAGGAGTATCTATCCAACATCGCCACCAGGCAGCGCTGGCACACAGCAAAAAGAAACCTGCAAGTGGGACATATTGTCATGGAAAAGGCTGAAGATCTGCCCAGAAATGAGTGGCGGCTGGCCAGAGTTAAAGAAACTACTACAGATAAAGACGGGCTTGTGAGACGAGTCAAGGTATGCCTTGGTGACCGGAATCTGGGGAAGGATGGTCGTCGACTCCACAAGCTGTCTGTCATTGAAAGCCCAGTTCAGAAGCTGATCCTGTTGCTAGAGACCATCTAGCTGCTTCTGAGAACCACCACGTGTATCCTTTTTATTATATTACTTGAATGCTGATATACATTTACCATAGTATGGACACTTTGTCCGTTTCTGAGTTAAAGGTAAAAAAAAAAATATATATTATTTTGAAAATTATTCATAATTTATAGTCCTTGACGTTATACAAATCACTCATGATTTGGTGGGAGTGTAAAAGACCATTAAATCTCCCTATCTCTGAAGTGGGCCGTCATCTTTACCTCCAGCCATAGAGGGCAGTGTTGTCATGGACTACCTAACATCAAAAAAGGGAAGTTCAGCGGGCGTGCGCGCTGTGTGTATGTTGGCGCACTTTTCATGTGACGCACCATTAAATGCTACCAGTGAGTGAAGGGAGACGAATTTACGGTTGCAGACTGAATAATAGTTTTACAAACGAGTTGATTTCTACCTTTTAGCTCCTGGCTGATGAAGGGCACAAGCTCTTACGGTGTTTTGGAAGGTGTTTTTGGAAAATAAATTCTTCTTTAACATCAGTTCTTGAGAGTGAGAGTGAATCGCATCTGTCCAGCCGGGAATGCTACACGCTATATAAATAAAGGTGACTTGACTTGACCAACCGACAAATCATTTTTCATCAACATTTTTGTTAAATGAAATAAAATACATACAATAATATATATATATATATATATATATATATTAATATATATATATATATATATATATTAAATAAAATAAATTAAAATTAGAAATGTTAACTGAAATAAGTTTAAGTACTAACATTACCAAATTAGCTAAAACTGAAATAAAAGCTAAAACCATTTAGATTACAAAAAAATATATATAAAAATGTTAAAAGCACATAATAAATTTACTAAAACAAAAAACTAAGATAAAACACTCACTCACCCGGGCCCTTAAGTAGCCAAGATTAGAGTTGAGCAGAGGAAACACGTAGTTTTGTAACATGAGCTCCATCTGGTCCCTGTACACCCGCTTCTGCAGGAAGACAAGGAAAAGCAGAAACACTAATGCAGAAAGCCTATAGTTAAATTGGGAACACAGAGAAGATCTTGCTTATTAAATGTAACCTTTTGCAAGGGTTGAGCCAAGGCACCGATCACATGCAGTGCCCCATCCTTCCTTCGGGGGTCAGTGTTGGGGTCCATGAGGATCTGATGGCAAAACTCCATCATATGAGGCAAGACCTGACAAAGACACGGAAAGGATGAGAGCACGAACCCACAGTCAATGGCAGAACCCATTTACCTCTAAAAATGTGAAATTAAATCATATGTGAATGTGGGACCTCTGTTCATTTTTGCAGAAAACAGCACCTGCAATGAAATACTTGAGGTTACTTCACACTGAATCCTTCCCTTGAAAACTGCTTCCTTTCGGTATCTCTAGCAAGTAACTCTGATCAGATCTAAAGGCGTTTTGTGGGAAGTCTGGAGGGCATCTTTGGAATGTAAATGTAAACAAGAGCTCTGGAGTTAAAGAGCGGTCTAAGGGTGGACTCACCTCCTTCCTCTTCCTGGCTGCTGTACATAACAGAGTCTGAGCGGCCGTGGCGGGGGACACATGATCGTCATACATATCTACAGCAGAACACACACACGAGGAACCACACAGATCAGCCAATCATGTCATTACGCAATCAAAAACCACAGGTCCTATTCCGGAATTCAATGACAGGAAATTAAACTGCTTGCAAGCAGGAATAAATTCAGCTATAAAAAAAAAAAAAAAAAAATAATAATAATAATAATTTTTTTTTATTACAAATTAGTTATTACAAAAAACAAATAAATTTTTGAATTTTAATAAAAAAAAGTAGAATATTGTAAATAACAATATATCCATTTAAAAATATTTTAAGACATTTTTCAATTAAAGGTACAGGTTGTAAGACCTGCCACTAGAGGGCGCACTATCAAAACAATAACAATTGCGTGGTTTGATGACGCTAAGAAGGAGCGTGGAATGATGGGATTTGTTATCTTCTACCCAACCGCTGACGGCAATCAATCAGACGGAAAGATAAATCATGGATTTAATGCAAGTTCAATGATTTGCGCGAGTAGATTACATACAAAGTCAATGCAAAGACGCGATCAGACTATGGAGTCCTCGCGCGGGTCAAGAGACGTGATGCCCCGCGTTTGGCGTGTATGCCCCATAATACTAATCTTGTTGATTGTTATAATTGCATACGTTTTCTGTAAAGATACAAATCAAAACAACTCATCTGTCGAGTAAAATACAAGCGAAATCAGCATGTCTTTCTAGTTGAAGTTTGTCGCGAAGCTACTTCCGCATTTGTCCACGACACTGTTGTCATGTGGTTTCTACGTCAGTAAAGGCGGTAACAAAGGGTTACTAACGTCATTGACAGGCGACTGCATTGCCCCGTGTCACTGTTTAGAATGGGAATTTTCTCATGATTTACAAGTAGTTGAAAACATTAGAGATATTGTTAGTAATCAGCTGGACAAAATATATAACACTAGCCTAGTGGATTTTGGATATTTTACTGCAAATATCTTACAAATTGTACCTTTAACTACTTTTTTATTTTGTACATTACTTTAATACATTAAAAACTTATGTAAGGGCATTTCTGAAGGATGAATTCTGATGAATGAGTTTTGAATCATTTCACTGATTCATTCAAATGAATCTATCTTACTGAATCAAACACTATTTTAGCTACCTAAGCATTAAAACATTTTTGTGTTTATGCTCAAATACTCACGCCTTGACGAGACATAGAGAATGCTGTCTCTGATAACTTAATGGCCAAAAAAGAGTGAAAATCTATTATTAAAATTATTATATTAAAATGCTAAATAAATTAATTAATTTAATAAATAAATAAATAAATAGATAATTCATTTAAAAAATAAATAAATTACAATTTATTTGTAGTTTTATAAGTCATTAATATCTGAAATCTTTTGAGCAAACTTCTGAACTGACCGTTTCCCCGTTTCAGCTGAATTTCTAAGCGGAAATGTAATAATGCTATTGAGGTTTTTAATCAGAAACACTATTAAAACATCTCTCTCATATTCATAAAATTGACAATATGTGAAATTAGTAAAATGACACGGTCAGAGAACTTAACGGCCAAAAAAACCACAATAAGGAAGCTTTACAAAGTGACAAGGAGAAAAAAAATATTAACCAAGCACACTGACTGAATTTCATGCGGATGTACTCATACGGATCTTCCTGCCATAGTCTTTCATCTTCATCTTTATAGCACATCAGAGGAAACACCACCTCCTGAGTTATAGTCTGCAGAGACAGAGATATTAAGCTGTATGAAAGTCATAATTTTCATGAAGTCATGTGATGCTGTGTCTCAGCTGCTTCCCACCTGCATGTGTGGTTTCATCTGTTTCCATGTGAGTGAGTGCGAGACGCCCTGAGTCATGTAGCTCAGAGCCTGCTGCAGGACACGAGGACTCACAAACTGTCTCTGTCTGTGCTGCTCGATCACTTTTAACAAGACCTGCAGGGAACAACAGGATCAGCAATCATGGTACATCACTGTAGCATGGTACCACAATAATATGATCATTTATTTATTTTTTTTACACTCCAAATGCTACTCATACCTGCTGGATTCCTACGGAATAAGTCTTCAAGAAAAAGTCAGCAAACTCAACATATTCTTTTGTTACATTTCCTGGACTGCCATATCTGTGAACAGAAAAATCAGCACAAATCAATTAATATTATAATATAATATAATAATTCCAAGTTATTGTAATCAAAATATACAAAATATAATATAGTAATTCCAAGATATTATGATCAAAATATACTAATGATAACATAATATATAAAAAAAATAATTATTTATTTATTTTTATTTCAAGTTATTGTGATCAAAATATAATACACCAAAACAACATTTGAAGTTATTGTGATAAAAACATTATGTAATCATATAAAAATATACAATTAATGTGCAAAATATAATATAATACTTTCAAGTTATTGTGATCAAAATATACCTCTAATATACAAAATATAATACACAAAAATATTCCAATGATGTAATTAATCATACAAAAATATACAATTAATGTACATAATATAATATAATATAATATTCCAAGTTATTGTGGTTTAAAAATGACTGTAAATAATCATAGAAAATATACAAATAATATATAAGAAATATAATCAAGTTATATTGAGATAAAAAAAAAATTGCTGGGTACTCCTCGGTTTTTAAGTCTGCCATTGTGAAAAGTGAATTTCCTATCAGGGGATCAATGAAGTTCTTTCTATTTTAAGTGACTAGAATTGATGCTTGTGGTCTGGCTTGATTAATCACCTCTCAAACATTCTCGTGATGATGTGCAGAGCCCATTTCTTGCATTTCCACCAGATCAGTTCTGGTCGATCATCCTCATCAGCTTCTAGAGTTTCCTGAAAATCATCCGGCAAAGAGTCATGAAATCATACTTACCAATTAGATCTTAAGTGTGAGGGAAAATGCTTCACGAACGTACTGCTGGGACGTCCCGATCCACAACTGTCCGCAGGATCTCCATCCAGTGGGTCATGACGGCGTTATTGATCAACTGTAGTGGAAGGGAATACTGCGGATACAAACAGTGACTCAGTACTGACCTGTTGGGAATAACCTGATAACCAAATGACACAAATGCTCACACACACCTGTACAAGTGCATGGAAAATCTTTAGGATTTGCTTCTGGATCAGAACTGAGATGAAGGTGGCATCAGACAGGAGTTGAGTGATGAGTTGCTGGATCCGTGGCAAGAAGATCTGCATTGCAGCCAACAGGGGGTCCCTCTCCTCAGCCTTCTTAAACCTGACCACCACAGAACCAACATGATCAACTTCCATACATATTTCAATTAACTCTCTCATAGACCTTTAAAAGAATAGTTCACTTGGAAATTAACATTTTTGGACAATTTCAGGCCAACCAAATGTGTTTGTTTCTTCATCCGAACAGATTTAGAGCATCATTTGCTCACCAGTGGATAATCTGCAGTGAATGGGTGCCATCAGAATAAGAGTCCAAAAAGCTGATAAAAACATCACAATAATCCACAAGTAATCTACATGACTCTAGTCCATCAAAGTCATGTGAAGTTAAAAACCTACGTATTTGTAATGAACAAATCCATCATTAAATCAAACTGTTGCTTCATGCTAAAATATGAGCCCTAGATCCATAATATTGCTTGGTGCAGTGAAAAAAGTGGTCTCATCTGAATCAGGGGAGAAATATGCACAGATCAAGCATCAAGAAAACGGTTCAAAACAAATATGTTGGTGGATTTTGAAGTTTAAGGACAACTGAGAATGGAGGAAGCATTAATATGGACTCATATTTTGACTATTCATTTTTTTTGTGAACTATTCCTTTAACCCAAATCTGATTGGAGGATGACAATTATTACACGACTAAACTGTGAAATATCCCAGGTAGGGAACTTTAAGAGAAACAAAAACCTTGTGGTTGACTCACTCATAGTTTTTGACGAGTTGGTAAAGAGCGAGCAGACTCCCGTACCAGCCCCCACTGTTCTGTGACTGCAGGTACAGATTAATTTTGTCCACTACGCCCGTCCACCGTCCAGGAAAGTCGTGTTTTATTATGGCACGCAAACATACTGTCAACTGAGCCCTGCCAACCAACAAAACAAGTCATTTTTTAAACAATAACACCTGCAAAAATGCAATACTTGCACAACTGACTCACCTCACGGACTCTGGACAGCGAATGATGGCCTCCACCATGTTTTCTCGGATCTGTCCGCGATCGTTTTCATGAATGTTGAAGGGAAACACCACCTCCCCCAGAGTGGGCTCTCGGTCCTGCCAGTACTGACTCACCATGTTCTTCAGGTAGATGGCAGCTAGAGGAAGAATATAATGACTAACAGTGAAGAGAAAGATCTCAATCCAGAATGATACACTAGGGTCATTCAGATTCAGAACCAGTCGTTTCTAAAGGTATAAAAAGCATCAAAAAACTGTTTGAAAAGCGAGAAGCTCTCACCTGCCTGTCGCACAGGAAACTCCACCTGGTCGGATACAATGATCTGCAGCAGAGTTGGGGCGAAGTTGATGATCTTGTAAGACTGAAAAAAAAAAAAAAAAAAAAAAAATATTATATATATATATATATATATATATATATATATATATATATATATATATATATATATATATAATTCAAGAGGCTGATGACTTGATTTTTTGTAAACATTAGCAATCTGTGATCCTAAATGGTTTATCTGAACTCAAGTGTCACTGTTCTCAGTGGTCATCAACTGGATTTTCTTCAGGAGTGAGATCAAGTGGCGACCCAATGTAGCTCTACAATTGTTACATTATCACACAAAATTGTTTGTTTCATGCTACTACCTGTATCCAATCATTCAGAATGACTGAAATAGCATATAATGAGAAAACATCATTAAATTCCCTTCATAACAACTGATTGGATGTAAAATGAAATGCAATTAATTGAAATAATGAATCTAATTCATTAAAAAGAAATTTGATGCTTTTGTATGCAGGCACATCAGCTCTCCCAAACACATATGAGTTTACCTAGAAGAGAAACTGGCTTTGTATCGAGTGCTTTGTGCAGATTGCACCGAATTGCATCAGTGGTCTGCAACGGTTATTTACATGAAGCAGAATCAGGACACAATGAAAAATGTTAAATCGCAGTATAACACCTGTTCTTATGTTGCTGCGGTTCATAATGAATATATAATCCTACATTGCTCTGTTCATAATGTACATATTATCCCTACATAACATTCCTATTTATATTCTGTATATACTCTGCTCAATACTGTATATAGCAACGCCACTGTACAGTACATTCTGTAAATCTTCACTTACTCTGTACTTATATGTATATAAAACACTATATTCCTGCACTTCTGGTTAGATTTCATTAGCTCTGTACTTGTCTTGTACTCTGCATAATGACAATAAAATTGAATCTAATCTAATTTAATCTAATCTAAATAAACTCTGTAGTAGTGCACATTCCACATCATTCATTGGGGTATTATGGTATTTTCTCTCTCTCTCTCTCTCTCTCTCTGGCATCAAGACTAAACCAGATCAGATCTTAAAATAAAGAACAGGACGCAAATATGATCTTAAATAGTTATTTGTTGCACACTGATGCTGCTTTGATACATATTAACTAGTTTACCTTATACATACAAAATCAACCATCTAAATAGTAAACAAAGATACCATTTTAACCGTTTAAACATTATCCTGCCTCATGCATTAAAAACAGGCCCTGATTTAGCATATTTATTCACTGAAACCATCTCTGCTCTTCTGGTGCTAGTGTTTCCTTGAGAAACATCAAACTTCTCTAACGTTAGATGGTTCACTGACCTGGTTGAGTTCATTCTCAGCCGCTAGCCGTAGATTCGGGTCTATGGTGCCCTTCAGAGCCTGTATGATTCGATTGGGATCCATTAGGCCCGATGAGATGGATTAATTTTAATAAATTTTGGACTATCGGACAGATGAGCGGACAATCAGACGTCTCGGATCTTGCAAGCAGCCCTACCCCAGTCTGCCAACAAGTGACTGTCAGCGTCGCAAAAAACAGAGCCCAAGCGAAACGTTTACGGCAGAGGCTGGCATGACAACTGACGCTCACGCGAAAAATTATAGGGACATTTATAAATACATCCATAGACATATAAATATATGTATGTAAATATATGTATTTATATGTCTATATAAATGTCTATGTCTATGAATATATCTATATGACTATGATGTAAACATTTAAACTGCATCTAAATGGCGGCCAATTTAGAATGAAAATAGACTTAAAAACGAAAAGTATATGCCACTATTAAGAATGAATTCATTTCTTACAGGTTTATAAATGTAAGTTTAGAAATTCTGAATAGTTTTAATTATTGAAGAAAACAAATTGTTTTGACAGATGTTTTTATTTTGCTACTGAGTCTGAGCAATATAATAAGGTGATTAATGAATAGATATAGCTATAACAAATAGTTTACATTTACAATAATTTTTGATCTATTTGCGGATTGTTTGTATAGGATGCGCGTTTCGTATATAGAAGTGTTTGTCTCCTTTGTCGTGCCGTAGTGTTGTTATTGAAAAGTGTCATGGTGGCGTTTAGCACCAAGAATGTGCGTTTTACCAACAGAAACTCGTTTAAATCGCTTAATTTCGATGGTGTGATTAGTTTTGGTGGTTTTCAGCGACCGCGACTGTCGGACACAACATAACAGTTTAATAACGCTGTCGGGTGAATGTGCGGCAGCTGCAAGTGTATCTGCGCTGATTCTCCTCCGTATCGTCATGTGTGACCCGCCGCGCGACGAGGATCTCCGGCCGGTTCCCAAAGAGCGAGCCGTGCTCGAGAGTTTCTTCACTCAGCTCGGAATGTTCTGGTTTGACCGGGCCAAAGATTATGTGGAGAAGGAGAAGGACTCTAGTAAGAGCGCGGGGGCCCTCTGGGCGTCACTGCTGGCCGCTCTCGCGCACCTGGCCGCCGCGGAGAAAGCCTACCACAACATGACTTTCCTCGGGCAGAAACTAGGTGTGAGAGAAGCATATCCAATACTGCATTCTTTCAGAAAGTACTGTGGTGCTACCGTGGAGGTATATTTGAAAGCCCATTTCCGCTACACAAGAAAAAAAAAAGTTTAGTAAATCAGATTATGACAAAGTCAAAATAATAAATATGTATTACAGATATCGACATTTTGACAGTAAAAAAAAAGTCATAATTATGAGATAAAAGTTAAGACAAGAAGTCCAAATTCTGACATAGAATTATGAGATATAAAAGGAAATTGTACCAAAGTTGAAATAATAAGATTATTATGAGATTAAGTTGACATTTATATTAAATAATACCGTTGAAATTGACAAAAACAAAAAAAGGTTGAGGTCACAATTATGAGATAAAAAGAAAATTTACTTATTAAAATATTATGAAAAATCGTAAAGTAAAAAAGTCATAATAATGAAATAGAAAGTAAAAATTATTAGATAAAAGGTAATAATTTAAATATAAAAACTGACATGTCAATTATGATGTCAGGTATTCAGTCAAAATTATGAGTTAATTACAGCATAGCTATAAATTTGATAAAACATTTGACATGTTAGAATTGACATTTTTCATAACACAATTGTAATTATATAATTATGATTTGGCTTAATTATGACTCTCAAACTTGATCGTTAATACATAATTCTATGATTATTTGTCATAATTATAACTTTTCACTTATCACTTATTTCTCCATTTATCTCAAATTCCACATTTTGTCATGATTATGACTCATAATATATCATTTTAAAATTTTATGTAATTTGACATAATTATGACATAGCATCTAATGGATCAGCTTCCACAGGTGTCAGGTGGTACAACCTTTGTGCTTGTAACATACCATGGTAAGATAATGTTTTTGGACATTTACCAGGGTAATACCATGCTTTTTGAAATGTGAAATAAAAAGCCATGGCTTTTTAGAGATATAATAGTATTACCCTAGTACATGTACCATGTTAATGTTGTTTTGAATGTGGCAAAAATGTGGTATTTTATGGTCCCAAGTCCAAAAAACACTAGATGGTAACTGTGCATGTACCAAGCCAATGTAACTTGTGTTATTTTGTGGATCCTGTGTTAAAGGGTAGTATAATTTAAGTACAGCAGATGGCGCCATGTGGTCATACATAATGCATCGCCATCTGTGTGATCTGTTACTGATTTAATATTCAAGCTCAAACAAGTGCCTCCTGCAGTGTATTGTTTCAGTGCCTTCATACTGAAGTATGTGTGTCATGCAGGTGGTCAGTCATTCTTCAGCCGCAAGGATTCCATCAGAACCATCTATACGTCCCTGAACAACGAACTGAAGAAGGTGGTCTCCATGGGCCGCCATACATCCGGAGGCTCCACTCCCAACCTGGAGGATCTCCTGCCCCATTTGTCCGAGCAGCTGTGTCACTTCACGCAGGCCAGGATGGAGATCGCTGACTTCTATGAGAAGATGCATTCTCTGGGCAGCCAGAAGACTGTGAACTCTGAGGAGCTCGTGAGCACACTGGAGAGCATTCTGCAGAAGTACAGTTCCAGGTGAGAAACAGAGGCATTATCACAGAGTCATTTTAGAATCATTAAATTACAATGGTGATTTTGTTTATTACTGAAATAGTCCAGATTATGGTGATCATTCTGTGTGTGTTGCGAGGATCTGTGTTGTTGTGTGTTTTCCATGCCAGCAGAGGGAGCTGTGTCACAGTTACCCTTTATTTAAGTAAAACAAATGAGTTTAACTTTTTTTTTTTACACCCGATGCAAGTGGAATAGAAAGGTATGAAAGTCTATGTCCACCTAAGAGTAAACTAAAATAAAAGTAATTTAAAATTAGAATTCTTTTAAAATCTTTACTCAGAAGTGGACTTAATTAAGTGCATTTAAATAAAATTTTTGATAAAAACATCTGAATATATATATATATATATATATATATATATATATATCATACGTTTTATTTAAAGGATACAGATTCACTATTATTAATTAAATTAATTATTAAATAAACTAAAAATAATAATTACCATGTATGAATTATTAAATATGTTTAATTAGGTTTTTAATTCTTAACTCAAAAATTAGCTTAAACCGTAATTTACCAATAATTTCCTTATAAACAAATGGAGCTGCTGAAGGAAAATGTGCTACATTTAAAGGTGCATATGGCAAATAATATATATATATATATATATATATAAATATATATTTAAGTTTTTTTTTTTTTTTACATTGTATTAATATAGTGACATATAAAATATAGTGATAGATACAAGATTGAAAAATATTGTTCAAGTCCTTCCCAAAAAAAATCTTTTAAAGCTCATTTGGATTTTGCAAAATTATCTTTAAAGTACAGTATCCTGAAAAAGGGACATAAGTGGAAAAACAACTTAAATTGACCTTTAAATGACAAACTTGTTCTAGCAGAAATCCTGTTATAGTGTGAGGACAAGTGATGTATGATAAAGCAGTATGTGAGCCCAGCACCTGGTTAATGAAGTCTGAAGCAGAGCGCTCCCACTGACTGCTCAAGGTCAGCTCTGCTCTTCACTAAAGGAAGAGAGAGAGAAAGAGAGATGGATGGAAGGATGCCAAATGTTGAGTCATCGGTGGAGTAGAAGATATAAGGTCAGCCAAGTGCTTAGCAGAGATTCGGCTCTTGCCAGCAGTGTGACGCTACAGATGATGACCTTGAGAAATCAGCTGTGAACTCTAGTAAATATCTGCTGTGAATTTTTGTGTTGCAAAAATTATTTCCAAACAGGTTTTCTCAAACACTCCTCATCTTCCATTGGCTGGTTAAACAGATAGTCCCGCCTGTAACTCTTACTATTGGTTGCTGTGGTGGGCTGGTCAGGATGTTCTCATAGTAACAAGATTTAGAATGGCTTATCCCAGAATTAAACTGTGATCGAAAGTACTCGTCTGCCAGCTTTTTTTTTTTTTGAAGAAGCTCACTTTTCTTTCTCTCTGTCATTTCCTCGTGCTCTTTCCGGCTGCCTGCTAAGACATGTAATTAATGATCAATCAGGGGTGAAGAATTTTCCTGCTGCTGCTGAATGCAGGAGATGTAATGAGCTCTATGCCGCCCTGCAGTATTCATGACTTTCTCCAGCACTAATGAGCAAAGAGAACAAGCTGGCACGGCGTCGCTCGCTCAGACACAAACGGGACACACAGATTGCAGGATTGCAGAGATGTTGACAATCATCCACCATCTTACATCGTCTTATATTAATATCCGAGCTCCATTTCACGTAGGGCTGCACGATATTGAAAACAAATTGCATTGCGATAGTTTTTTCAACAAGATGTATTGAAGAATATAATGATAAAAACACAAGAAAACAACAACATGATTTGAATAGCAGTTGGTTGTTTGCTGAGGAGTGCATCTGCATTTAAAATGATTTTAAAAAAAAAACTTATTTTTTTTTCTGCGTATGAAGTGAACCATCCTTTTAAGAGTTGAACAATTTGGAAATACACTTGGGTTACTTTTTACAAGAACCAACTTAAATCTGCTTCCACAACCATAAAGTGAACAGAATTAAAAAAAAAAAAAAAAAAAATCTACTATTTGTATTCATTAGCCTCATACCAATAGCTTTTTGAGAAACTTAGACTATAAAAAAAATATTTTTTATTGTGATTAAATATTAATTAAATATTGCAATAAATGACTACTGTAAAGTAACTATGTATTTGAAATTTGTAAAAAAAAAAAGATATTATTGTAGTGAATTTCACAAATAATGAAAGAAATAAGTAACACACTGAATCCTGAAATTTTGAAGTTGAAAGACTGAAACTATTTAAAAATGCACTCTAACATTTAAAATAATTATATACAAATCAATAATTCTGTACAGTGGGTAAATAAAAAAAATAAATTAATTGAAAAAAAATAAACGACCTGTGTGTAAAGGAACAGTAGAGCGCTTATCTTTGAATTTATTTTCCTTTTCATTTTGCCTATTGCATTAAACCATTTCAATACATTGTGCAGCTCTAATTTTGTGACATTTCGTTTCTTTTAGATTCCACCATCCAATCCTGAGCCGTCTTGAGAGCAGCTTCCAGGTGGAGGTGGACGTGTTGACGCAGCTGCTGCGATGCCAGGCGCAGATCTCCGAGTGGCATTTCCTGCCATCTCTGCTGAATCTGCATGGCGCCCATTCCAAACTTCAGGCATGGGGTCAGGTGTTCGAGCGGCAAAGAGAAACCAGGAAACACCTCTTCGGAGGCCAATCCCAGAAGGCCGTGCAGCCGCCGCACCTCTACCTGTGGCTGCAGCGACTTCAGGCGACGCTCCTAGCAAAGTTCAGCTTCTACTTCCACGAGGCTCTGAGCCGTCAAACATCACAGTCCGAAATGAAAACCCTGACAGCTCGCACCTCTCTAGATTACTTCGGCAAGATCTCAGGCTTCATTCGCAAGCACGACGCTTCGAACGTCTCCTTGGTCTTCGACAACCGTGGCTCCGAGAGCTTTCAGGGACACGGATACCATCATCCACACTCTTATCGTGAAGCTCCCAAAGGTGTGGACCAGTTTCCAGCCATAGTGTCGCTTCCCGGCGGAGAAAGGCCAGTCACACATTGGCCCAATGTCATCATGATCATGAGTGACCGCTCCACGGAGCTCAACTCTCTGGATAAGGTGGTCCACTTTTATGACGATAAAGTCCAGAGCACCTACTTCCTGGCACGGCCCGAGCCGCACTTCACTGTGGTGGTGATCTTCGACGGGAGGAAGTCAGAGAGGGACTCGAACATCGTGGCATTCCTGCAGGAGCTGACGGGATCGCTGAGGAACACCAAGCCCTTCACTACACTTAAACCGGGCTCCAAGAGCTGAACCCCTTCATATTTATCAATATATATATATATATACTATTTTTCACCTCTTTTAAAAGGACATTTATCTCGACATCAATTGCTGTTGCTCTTTTATTCACTGTGCTGCTAAAACTCTTGTTGAATATAATCCATTTTATTCTTTACCCTTTGAACAGCTACTAAAGAGGTCCAAAAGCTTCAGATTCAAACAATTTCAGACCAAAGACAAATATCACAGCCATGACAGTTTGTCTTGTTTTTTTTTAAAGTTATTTAAGCTTGCGTTCCTGCTTAGCAATTGGATTTGCTTTACAGAGTGTGAAAGGGACCCACTGCAAAGAATCTTTTTATTGTTCATTTGCTTTGCATTTTAATAGCCTTTGGTTTTAATGTTTTGTCTTTTTTTGACCTTTTGTGTACATTTTCACTTCTGAAATAAAGTTTGGAATTGTCCTTCATACTACAAATGTACAGACTTCTTTCTTTTAGGGAATAAAATTATAGTTCTGGATAAAAACCGTTGTGATTGCATTTCTTTGAGTTGTAGTGATTAACAAAATTGAATCTACTGAATTACTTCAGCATCAAATTCTTATCGGTTTTAAGAGCCTCTTCAGATATTTCAGTTGGCATTCTCACAAAGATTGCATATTTCATCAAAATCCAGTAAAACAGTAATATTTCTAAATTGCAAATTGTTAAAATAGTAATATATTAAAATAACATCTCTGTTGGCAAAACTGAATTTTCAGCATCATTGCTCCAGTCTTCAGTGTCACATGATCCTTCAGAAGTCTTAATATGCTGATAAGCTGCTCAAGAAACTTTTTCTTTTCAAGCATTCCTGGGTGCGTTTTAAAGTGTTTATGATCATTGTCCTACTGGAAATCCCAGGACCTTCGTGGTAATTCAGTGCATAATTTCAATAAAAAATAACTACCTATTCAAATGTGTATACGTTTTTGGATTTCAGTGTAATATATAAATGCCAATTGATTATTTTCTTGTTATGGTTCACTGCAACCTAATAAAACATATAGGTCATAGCTGTACAAATAAGAGTTAACATCTGACAGCAGAAAGGATGTCTAAGTTTGCATTTGAAAAATGGATGAAGGTTAATATAAATCAAAACATGAAAGATTGATAGCTTCATACCCATAACACAAGACAGTGAAAACAGGCTCACAAAACAGCAAATCTGAAACCAAAAAGGGCTCCAAAGGTCTGAGATCACATTCAAAATCTGGAATTAACCAAGAAATGATGTGATGTTAAATAAAGTTAGTTCACCCGGGAATGAAAATTCATCCATCTTCTGCTCACCCTCAAAGCATCCTTGGCGTATGTGGCTTTCTTCTTTCAGAATAATCCAATTGGAGTTATATTAAATATTGTCCTTGCTCTTTCAAGCCTTTCAGTGGGGATAGTGGGTGTCTGTTGTCAACAGTTCAGAAGACGTGAAATAGTGCACAAATCTGTAATAAAAGATTAGAGTCAGCAGAAGTCAGAAAAAATGTGTTTATTACATTTGAAATCTGGATATTTATCTACAAAAATGCATGGATTCACTAAAGGGGGACTTTATTCACCCCCGTAGCTGCATGAGGAACGTTTTATTACAGATGCTCACACTTTATTTCACATCTTCTGAACTGTTGACAACAAACACCCGCTTACCCCCACTGAAAGGCTTGGAAGAGCAAGGACAATATTTAATATAACTCTGACTGGATTATTCTGAAAGAAGGAAGTCACGTACAACTAGGATGCTTTGAGGGTTAGTATAGTATAGAAGATGGACGAATTTTCATTCTCGGGTGAACTAACCCTTTAAGGTGCATGATGGTAAATGATTCCTTGCTAAAAGACAGAAATTGTGACCTCCACTCCTGCATGAGCCATAAAAGCATCCTTGAATCTTTCTACATTTTTAACAGCAAGACTGAAATAAGAGCACAGGTTATTATTAGTATACATGTGTACAAAACATGGATTCAGGCAGATGGATTGTAATGTTTAAAGGAACGGTGCATTAAAATCCTTCACAATCATTCAGCTTATGTTCTATAGAGGAGTGGTTTGTATAAAATGGTAATAATGACGAAATGTTATTTTTGTGTGTACTGCCTCTTTAAATATTGTAGATCGCATATGCTTTTTACTCCCCATTTAGTTTCACTATTATATATAGTACCAACAAAAAAAGTACAATGCACCATTTTTGAGACATATTAACTTTCCTTTATTTCAAAGACATTCAGTTTCGACACATTTTAGAATGCACTGGAACATGATTTAATGCTACATGCCAATACAGTCCTATACATGAAAGTGCGACATCACAATGGATTAAATGTACATATTTATTATTTGTTCAGGATATTAAATATCTGGAAAGAGCTATGGCATTATTATTATTATTATTTAACTTGGGGAACGACTCTTCAGAGAGCGATGGGAGCACACACCCTTGGCAGACCAGGCTCCTGCATTCAACATGCATCCTGAAAGGCACTTTCATGTGAACACAGTTGTGTGTGTGTGTGTGTGTAGGAGGGTGGGGCGATAATCATAAATATTCACATTGCTTGGAAAAGGAGAAAAAGGTGGGCGTTGGATACTGCGAAAAGTGGTCGCAGTCATATGAAAGAGCACCAGTAAGAAATGAAGGTAATAAATAGAACAGGTAGAAAAAACGTAAGAGCAGCAGTCAAAAAAAAGAAGTGGAAAATCAATCATTAGTGTGTAAAAAAGTTAACCAAGGCTGTTCAGTTCAAGCAACTCACCTCACCTTCATGCATATTTACACACCCTCGTTCACAAACACATACACACACACACAATCCTGTCTACAAGTGCAGCACACTCTTTCTCTCTTTCACTCACACACACTCAAACACTTAAGTTGTCATGTACAAGCATGATTTATCCATCATCTAGTACTCTGAACTACTCTACTGTGTTTTATCATGCAAAAAACCCCACACAGACACACACAGAAGAGCCATGTATGGTTAGTGTGCTCCAAAGAGTCTGCTGTTGACAATATGGTACAAACACAAGTACACTGGAAGCACAGGAGACGTTGAAAATTGAGGATCGAACACCATGATCGTCCGACAGTGGAGCAGCAGTGGAAATTGTACTTGAAGGACCTGAGGGAGGGCGTGGCCTGTTTCCACAAACTTTCAGAATTTTCTTCGCAATCCTCCCCGGGAATGTGTTTTTTTGCGCCTTCAGTGTAATACGTTTTGATAAAGCTTAGTTTGTGTGTTTGCCCTTGGAATGTGTCCCTCCCACGTAGTCCAATCAGGCTTCAGGGTTTGGTTTCCACGGTAAAGGGGGAGGTTCATCTGGTGATCAAGGCTTAGTGTGGTATTTTTCGAGTGAAAAAAGTGGAACATTCATGGAATACATTCTGTGTTCTTCAGTCGCCTCGCGGGAAAGGCTAGATGAACCTACCAAAACAACTAAAATTACATTCCCCATCAACTTCCAACAAGTGAAATAACTATTTTCCCAAGAGGCACCAGGAGTCCTGTAACTCGAATCGAAGCATCAAAAAAAGCAGCAGCAACTTATAAAAATGGCATTTTCGATACATCCCTCTTGTGGTATTAAGGCCTAACAGATCAAAACACTCAAAATACATTGCGCCGACTCAAAGGAACATTTCCCCCAAAAAAGCAACAACGGTACTTCCTGTACAGGCAGTCTCTCTCCGCTGTGTCTGAATGTATTCCTCGCAAATTCATCTACACACACAGACACGGTAAAGTCCTACTCACTTTGAGAATACACACACACCACCCTGACAACACATTTATGGATATAATATCGTAGGCTAATGCTATCAGACCGTTCTGCGTGTAAACTAGCTATCGGCCGTACAATCATGTCATTATTAAGAGATTAACCCTGTTCTTCGAGCAGTCGTCAAGTCTTAAACCCTGTTTCCTTTGGTTGGACCCATTGGCTTACATAGTGCCCGATTTGTCGCCGGCAAAACTCGAGGGCGGATTCTGGGGCTGTTGGGAAGGCGGAGGGTTGGCTTTGGGTAGAATTGGTGGTTTGGGCCGCAAAGCAGGTGGTCGGAGCGTCACGCCCATGCGGGGTGAGGCGATGGGTTTGAAGGTGGCAACAGGGTCATTGGAGCGCCGGGATGAAGGGCCGGGCAATGGAGGGAGAGAAGGAAGGGGGCTAATAGGGCTGAGGGGGCTTGGGGAATCTGACGGGCTGGACAAGCTGGAGGGGGTGGAGCCGGACGGGCAGGACGGGCTGCTCTTCACCTGCTCCAGGGTGTCCAGCACCAGGTCAGGAGCTGCGGTTTTCCCATTCTGTCTTTCCAACTCACGCAGCTCATTCAATGCCAGACTCATAGTTTCCTCTAAATCCTGTAGAAAGAGAGCGTTAACTGTTATCAGACATTGAATGACAGAAATTTCACAACTTATGGATATTTCTGGGTTGTAATGCACAGCAAATTCAAAACAAGCGAGTACAAAATTTTATTTTGCATTAAGAAAAGAAATCCTAAATTTTTAGGGTCCCTAATTTTTTTTCTTCAATAAATACTATATAAATTGAATATATGAATTTTAATAAAAATCTAAATTATTTAACATTATTATATTTTTAATTCACGGATTACTCATTTTATTATTTAAACTTTTTTAAAAAGTAAACTCTTTTCAAAAATTTATAAAATATAAACTGATGATAAATTTGATATAAAAATCTAAACATTAAAAATTAAATATAGCCATTATAATATCAAACATAATATACGATATATACACAATAAACACATACATACAATACACAAAATAATTAAATCTAAATATAAAATAATACATAGATATTATAATACTTAATATATAATATAATTTACGAGCATTCATTTGTTAAATAATTCACCAATTATTAATGAAAAATGGAAATTAACATTTTCGCAAAATTATTATAATAATATGAAACGATTATACATTTATATACTTTTTATTTTATTAATTATATGAACATATAAGAAAAATATCTGTTAATTAAATTTTTTTTAAAACTCAAGGGTTTTCCCAAAATTAATATAAACTGACCATAAATTTATTTACATATTACTGAACAATTATATGAGAATCTGAGTGAAAAAATGTGCTTAACTATAAAAATGTCAATGCAAACAATCTTAATGGTCCTACAAAGAGGTCCCAATTTCTATATGCAAAATAACATCTTATTGTTTTTCCTTTTAATTTTGGGACTGAAATGTGATGAACATGTTTTTGTGAGATTTGCCTATTTGCATGTCTGTTCATAACAAACCTGTGCCATTGTGTGCGGGTTCAGCGTCTGAGACCGTTGAATCGGTAACCCACAATGCAGTGTGGATGGTGACTGGCGTATTGGAGGACTCTCTCGCTCTCTGTCCCTGCGCAGAGACTCGTGTCGGCTGATGTTGGCAGTGATGTTGCCGTTGGAGGTAGCATTGTGTCCCATGCGTCTGTGGTGCTCAGGACTGTCTACACAGCTATTCCCACGTAGCAGCTCCCGCGGGCTGAAATGCCCTGTTACAGTCACCGTTACGGGAGGCGAGCTACGTTCCAGCCCATTGCCGTGGCAGTGACCGTCATTTAGGCGACCGGGGACGCGGCGCAGGAGGGCTTCTGTTCGCTTCCGGTGTCTGAAGAAAGTAAAAAGGAATTAATAGAGCAAAATGCAAGGAGAGAAGTGACTAGGAGACTAAAGGCCGGAGTGTGCATGTGCTCACCGGCTGATGAAGGTCTCAGGGATTCTTGGTTCAGTAGGAGACGTCAGAGAGCGTCTGGAGCTCACTTCATCTGAAGGTGTGGTGCTGGACTCACTGTCTGCTTTCTGGCTCAGAGTGTCTGACATGGCCTCATCCCTGAAATATGTCATGCAGACGTTTATTCATTCATCCATTTAAACATAAAGCTTTTCATTTGATCAAAAGGTCTTAGATTGTTTAGAGGCAGCACCATAATATCTGTTTCATGGTTTTAAAACAGTAATATTAAGTGGAAATTAGTCACTGTAATGTAGATGAAGAGTCTACATTACGTGTGAACTCACTCCTGCAGTGTGACGTATTGGTGTGGTATGAGTCCATCAATGCCGTTGTGACGTCCCTCCCACCAGTCTTCAGACGCTCTCTGGAAGAGCAGCAGAGTGGCGCCTTTTTTAAATGTCAGCTCCCGTCCAGAACGTCCCACATAGTCAAACTTGGCTGTGGTCTCCACAGGCTCACCCTCTGAAAGACAGACAAACGAATTCAGCCTTCTGAATACAGTATTTTTACATGATAACATGCATGAATTTACCCTCCTCGCTCGTCTGTGTTTCCGTCCCTCCATCCTGCTCCCCCTCCTCAAACGCTCCAGGTTCACTGTACGGACTTTCACTTTAGGACACAAAGATTATCAACATACTGCAATACACTTTAAACCATATAAATTTGAATATGGTCACACTCACCAGTACTCAGTATTGCTCATGCATTTCTCATAAACGGGTCCCTCCAGCTCTTTGGTGTCAGGGAAGATGGTTTCATGGTGGATGATGATGGTTTTGATGATCTCATTGACATGCGTTTGACATGAGACCTGGTCCAGGAGGTCCGGGGTGGGCATCAAAGTCGGACCGAAGCATATAGCCAGGTTTCCAGGGTCCATCATGTTCTCGTCGCTGTACTGGGACAAGCTGTGATGGGAAACCAACACATGATGCATTATGTTGTCTTTTGAGTACACTGCTATAATTATGCATTCTCAATCAGAGCCTCAGTCTATTATGTGTATACATGAGTCATAAATTCCATATTGCACCTTTTCTTTTTGCACCTTTATCCAACACTTTCGCTCTCACCTTCCCTCTATCTTTCACCATCTCTCTCTCACGGCACAGAGGTGGGAGAGGATTTAATTTCCGGTGTGAAAACAGATGCTTAATTTAGCTGCATTTCTCCTATTCAGTGAGACGCTTCAGCTTTGCAGCTGAGTGAGTTGTGTTCTTTTGGAAGTACAAATATTGGTGAATAGTTCATAGTAAGTATTGACATGAAGGAGTGTGTATGTTGGTTTACTTAGATTTGTCCCTGAAATGTAGCTTTCAACATAAATCAGCTAAATATGGAAAAACATTCCTTTGAGAAAATCAAAAAACTTCCTAAGAAAATATTCAGAGATATGACGGTTTTATATATTGGTTTTATGGTAATATTTTTAGTAAATGAAATCAGACACTTCATAAAGTTATTACTTGTTAAAAAGTGACATTTGTGTTATTATTTAACAGGTACTGAGGTAATATATATGCACACACGATACATACACACTTTTAATAAATGAATAATATTTTAGTAAAATTTATACCAGGGGAATTGCCATTAACTAAAACCAATAACATACAAAGTGAATACGAGCGTTGTTATTGTTAGCTGAAATGGAATTGAACAACGTATTTCTAAGTTAAAGTACTAAAATAACTAAAACTGAAATAAAAAAAGAAAACTATACACTATAGAAAATATAGTGTAAAAATTCATAAAATTAATATGGAAAATAAAACATTTTAAAAGCAATCAAATATGAATAAAATCTATTATAATATATCAATGATACAAAAATAACACTGACTTATACAAAATAATTATACTATTTAATAATTATGTTTAGCTTTATATAAAAATAACAGTCTATATAGTATGTCTTCATTTTAATTTATATGTGTGTGTGTGTTTATGGGTGTGTGTGTGTGTGTGAATACTCACTGGTTGAGGAATGCAAACAGGTATCTCATGACCACTAGTGTTGGCCGTGGTGTTGTGGTCAAGATCTTGCGGATAGAAAGGGCACGCTCATACAAACTCTCCGTTCCTGTTGAAGGCACATGAACATGCACGTTCATGAACAAGGAAAATCAGACGTCCCATGTGCTCTTTTATATTCATATGAAAAGACAGCAGCTATCCAAACTCCCCAGGAAACCCAAGTACTTATCACCCTGTCATTTCCCGAATGCTTGTACCACCATTTCTCACACACACCTTTCCTTTCCTTCCTCCATCCTGCCTCATAAGCATACATGCACATATATGAACGCAGGGGAAAACATGCACTCACGGACGCAGGCGATGAGATCGTTGAATTTCTCCTTAGGGAAAAGCGCGTTGTCCAGGTTGCGGAAGTACATTTTCAGCACGCCTGCTACTGAGTTAATGTCATGGTTATTCTCCTCGTCAGTCAAGGGGTCGTTGCCTGGGAAACAGTCACTAAGATGAGAGTGTATCCATGGTGATGGATCTTTTTACATTGAAATTTGTGATTTTCACATTTGAATACAGCACTGAGCTTTCAAAAAAATGGTCATTGTCATTTATTATTAAATAATCACAATTGTAACTTTTAATTTAATGGAGACTGTTAATCTGTATAAAGTCAATTCTATGAGTTTATATTTCATTTAATAATTTTGCATTTTTCTAAAAATCATAAAAAATTAAAGGGTCAATGTCACCAATTTATTAATTTAACTGGTGACACAGAAAGGGCACAGCATATTTATTGTTCATATTACACAATAGCTTACCTGTGTTTAAAATTATTCAAAATCTTACAAATTATTTACTTTGATATTTTTTTAATAAAATAAAATACAACTAGTTTATTTTGCCAATTTAAAAAAAAGTGACTTCTTACATTATGTAGATTAAAATGGTTTGTACTTAGTGACATAAAAATTGTGCATAATATTTCTTCAGTGTATTACACCATAACTTCGATTTGTTTTAAAATTATTTCTTAAATGAATTTTGTTTTGTACAGCACTGTGGTCAGCCTTCTTGCTGTTTTTAAATGTGCTTTAGAAATAAAATGAACTGAACTGATGTATAGATATGATCTGATGACTGTGTCCACAAACCTCGTTCGAAAGAGTTCTTGATGTCATTGACTTCCACCTGTGACCCTGAAACCCTGAAAATACCCTGGTGTTGCAGGCCTAGAAGAATAAATTAATAAGAATACATCATACACCACAACTTGATGATGAATTAAATATTTTTATTATTCGTCAGATTTTATAATTTTCTCACCATATAGATTAATAAAGCGAATGCAGCTTTGTACAATTAGTGGGATGGCCTTCCCAGAATCCTGCGTGCAGATAAAAATATTGCAATAATTATGAAGCAGCACACAGAAGTTGTTAAAAAAACGTGAAATATGCATGCTGGTACAGGTGAAAACAAAACCAGCTGTTACCTGGTGCCTGCTGTGGGAATTTCGTCGACGGCTAAGTGAAAAAAGTTAGAGAAATACAACTGAAACAAGAGATTTAGCATTCAAAAAGGTCATGAGAACCTTTACAAATATCAAAATGACCTTGTGATGCAGAGCAATATATTTAAAAAGGGCATTAAAAGAAGGTTAGACATAGATGAGATATACCTGGTTGTCATGATGTCTGCTCTGTATCCTGTGGATATAGACATTATATTAGATGACATTTCACTGCTCTTCAATTATTATTATTAGTAGTAGTAGTAGTAACAATAAAAGTACTTGTAGCAGCAATATTAATATTAAAATGAATTTGAATGAATTAAAAAATGAGAGTTTTTCAAATGAAGAAAAAAAATATTTTATTTTTCCATTTCAAAACCTTTTTCACTTTCTCAATATTAGCAGCAGCAGCAGCAATATACAATACATATAATCATAATTATTTAACATTTAGAGAAGAGTGCAAGATCACCACCTTCAGCTATGCTCCTCTTCAGCATGTCGTGTTTGGCCTGTAGTTTAGCGATGAGATTACTGCCTTCCAGACACTCCTTCAGTTTCTGCAGCCACACAAAAACACACACTCAATAATAATCCAATTACTCTGGACATTAATGATCTAATTAGTGCCGGTCATCCGTCAGTAGCCTTAAACTAAGTTTAAAGATACTGACATTGCTTTCTGCTAAAACAAAACCCTTGATCCAGGGGTCTCAATGCTACAAAACTACTGCGTGATCAGATCATAGGCATATGTAAATATGCTGTGTCTGATTCAAGTAAATATCTTATTAAATGCTAGATTTCTGAAACTGTGTGTGGGCCAACATTTACTGTGAAATAGAAGAGCTCTGTTTCCTGCTGGTTGGCGCGTTTCTTGGCCAGGCTGGGTTTGCTGAGGTAAGTGTCTGATATGCTGGATTTGACCGACTCAGTGGAGCGACTGTGCTGGAAGCTCTCGGACACATCATAATCTTCCATGTTCACCATGTCCTGGATAGTGCTGAGGGTGGCCTCCGATGTCTTTTTCACCTTCAGAGGGAACATAGAGTGTTACAGAAGTGGTGACCTGACACCACTGTACTGAATGATTAGCTCATGGTCATTTTAATCCAAGAACAGCTTTTACTTGTATTTTCATATTTAAGTAGGCGATGCAAAATACAGGTGTAAATGGGGTCCAAAACATTTTGAGATCCAATATACTATGAAAATATACTATGGAAGTCAACATGAAGCAAAGAGTTTTTTTTTTCTGTTGAACACAAAATAAGTTATTTTGAACAACTTGAGGGTGAGTAACAATTAATTTACATTTTTGTGTACAGTATGCACTTGACTTATATAAAATATATACAATTGAATTAAATATTGCAGTGAAATAAAAAATGTGAAATTTATTTGGAAGCAATAATTTGTCCTCCGTGTTATTTCACACAGTGGCATGCTATTGAATATTGAACTTTTATTCTGAAAGGACACATTAATTGATCAATTGTTTAAGTTTTATTCATCAAAGAATCCTGAAAAAAGCATCACTTTCCACAAAAATATTAAGTAGCACAATTGTTTTTGACAATGATAATTAATAAGAAGAAATGTCTCTTGAGCATTAAATAAACATTAGAATGATGTCTGAAGGATCATGTGACACTGAAGACTGGAATAATAAATGCATTTTAAAAATAGGAAAACAGTTTAAATTATATGTGACCCTGGAGCACAAAACCAGTCTTATGTCGCTAGGTTAAATTTATAGCAATAGCCAAAAATACATTGTACTGATCAAAATGATAGATTTTTATTTTATGCCAAAAATCATTAGGATATTAAGTAAAGATCATGTTCCATGAAGATATTTTGTAAATTTCCTACCGTAAATATATCCAAACTTAATTTTGGATTAGTAATATGCATTGCTAAGAACTTCATTTGGACAACTTCAAAGGCGATTTTCTTAGTATTTTAATTTTTTTGCATCCTCAGATTCCAGATTTTCTAATAGTTGTATCTCAGGCCAAATACTGTCCTATCCTAACAAACCATATATCAATAGAAAGCTTATTTATTCAAGTGATGTTTAAATCTCAATTTCAAAAATTGACTAGAGTAGTGAGGATAGAGGAATATCCCACACACATATCCGTACACCCCTCGCTCTCTACAGTCTAAACTCACTGCAGTAATACAGTGTTCATCAGCACTTCTGCTCTGGCCTTCACATGCTGAGAGCTGCAGGAAACAGCTGGCCTGCCAACAACCAGTGATAAACAACCACACACTCCAACAGAGACTGAGAAGATGGAAACAATATGTATGAATGTGTCTGCAGCTGTGAAGGAGTGCACTGGTATGCATATAAAGAACCTGATGAGAAAGAGAGGAGGAACGAGAGAGGGGAAAGGAGAAATGGAGAAGGTGTGTATGCCTGTCATCTCATTCTTTATCCTCAGTGGGAGAAGCGCAGCTGTCGAGGTGCTCATTGGAGCGGAAGGGATTGCATGTGTGTGTGTATGTGTGTCTCACCTCTTCATTTTCGATCTTCAGTGTGGAGAGGCGCGACTGCAGCTGCTGGAATCGGAGGAGGAGCTCGGCTTGCACCTGCGGCAATGCTGTGATTTGACTCACCTGAAATATCAACATGCATAAATAAACATATTATAGAAACCGCTCAGCAGAACAAACAAATCATTGCATCTTTGCTATTCTTATAGTGGCCTTTTAGGCATATTCAAGGACGTAGAGCATAAAAAAAAAACAGGAAATGATATGGAGAAGATGACATTGCTTGTTTGAAAAAAAAAATAAATTGTTCCGAGCCAGACTTGAATTTGCATTGCCCATTTGAGCACCAAGGCTCAGAATATCAGAGCGTGCATGGTAATTAACAGGCCACAGCTGGATAATGTGTCAAATAACAGCTCAACCATATATATCCATGAATGTAGGTTTTTCCTCAAAATTTATAATTAATATTATTTGAATAAAAATGTGTGAATATATAGAGATGTGGGGTCAGCAATTTTAATAAATTAGTTTTTTATTTACAAATAATCCATGAGGGCTCTATTATTATGAGGTCAGGAACACTTTAGCTTATTTTTTGCTTATTAATGATGAAAATCTCTCTATTATGTGAAGGCACATCACACTGCAGGAATAAAAAAAACAAACAAACATGGAAATAGTTCCAGATAAATATTGTGAGTTCAATTAAAAGTATGAGGCGAAACTCTCCATCTTCTGAACTTAAAAGTGCCATAATTACTACTTCGGTTTTCTGAGGTCACGTTTAGAAAAGGGCTTTTCCATATTAGTTTAGATATTGGTTACAAATTATTATACTGTTTATAAAATATTATGCTATTTTTGACCAATTTCTGACTTCATTTAGATAATGCCAAAGTACACAATACAGGAAAGCACAGGACAAGTTCAAACTTTTAAAATAAATAATTGTATGTTTTTAGATAAAAATCATTTTCTTTTTTGCTGTCCAGCCAAATTATAAGGTGTAACAGTAAAAGTCTCTGCAATATCACAAATTCATTAATTACCTAAACGGAAGCCTACTGTATGTACTATAAAAACATGTATATATGCAGTTTGGACACTAGGTGGCATGTGACCTGGTCTGCCATGTGTGGCTGAAAGGTGAAGCGTGCAGGAGGAGTGAACGCCGTGGGGTGAGTCTCCATAAAGCGTTGCCGGTCACTACTGGGGTCCAGCCCCTCCACAGCCCCCTCCAAAATATCCAGGCCTTCATGCCGAGAGGTTTCCAGGCTGTATTCTGCTGACAAGTAGGTCCGCAACGCCCGGCTCAGGCCAGCATGGTAGCCGAGGTCACAACACTGTTAAAACACAAATACACACACCAGATTTTACTGGAGAAGAGAATTTGTGTGGAGCTGTCAGTCGAAACCAATTATGAGGGATGTACCATTACATTAAAGCGTTTATCTAGAAATGATCTCCAAGGGCTTGTGTTCTCAGGGTTGATTTGAAGGGTTTTTCATCCAGGCTTTTACTGCATCTCATTTCCCACCCCCACACAATCTCTGTCTCCCTCTTTTACCCACCCACATACACAAATTCTCCTGCTGTCTTTATCTCAGTGTGAGCAGGTTTGACCTCTGTGGAGGTCAAAGAGACGCAGCGCTCCGATCGGTCAGATACTGCTGACCACCATCAGCCCGCTGCAAACTCTAATGAGCAAAATAACAGACACAGCAAACCCAGGAGAAGGGCGGCCCATGTCCGAAATGGCTTCTCTCTTGGAGGAATCTCCTGGCCTCACCAGAAACTAGATTGTGCAGGATATTTAATAGGATGATCATTAATGGGATCAAAATAATCAGTATGCAACCATAGTATACTACACGGGACACTCTATCCCACAATGCAATGCACACACCTTCACCTTCCATTTTCACTGTGATGACAGACAGACAAACTGATAATAGACAGAGCGATAGATTGTATGATAGAAAGGTGATAGAAAGAAAGAACAACAGGATGGGCAATGCATAAAATGATATATAGACAGACAGAAGGGCATTAGATAGATAGATAGATAGATAGATAGATAGATAGATAGATAGATAGATAGATAGATAGATAGATAGATAGATAGATAGATAGATAGATAGATAGATAGATAGATAGATAGATAGATGTAATCTTGTGCAATAGGGAGTAACAAGTGTGTTAGTATTTCATTCTAAACATGGCCTGTTTCAGAATGTGCTAATGTGTGTTTGTAATTAAAGGCTTAATCTCCATCCCGTCCTGCCTGTTACAGGGTGCGTTTGTCTCTAATTAAAGGCAATGGAGGCTGCCTTAATTAGTGATTATTAATCAGGACTATAATTCATTACTGTGCTTGGTGAGAAAGCAAATAAACGCAACCATAGTACCATGCCCTTCATGCAGCGGCAATTTTCTGCTGTCGATTCACCGTCTGTGCATTACGGTACACAGCCCTAATCAGATACTCACGTCAATCAGATGTGACAGGTCGTGGATGTAATATTTAAACAGAGAAGCGTTTGTGGCCTCCAGAGTCAACAGATACTCATTCCGAGCTTTCATAACCTTCAGTTTGTTCTCTGAATACTTGGCTTGGCGCTGGAAAAAAAAAAGAGACAGAGAGGTTGAAGGAGACAGAGAAGGACAAAGTGTTGAGTAAGTGCTATATCTCCATCAAGCCAAGAAGATAAAATGTTTTTATTTGACGACCTATCGACTTGTTTGTAATGGTAGTGTGGTATATAGCACAGTGAGGCTTGGCTTATACGTCTTTAATCACAGTTCCTCGGCTGCTGGTAAAACCCAGAGATCTTTTAAAGCAACATTATCATTAAATCAAGCAAGCATCCTTAACATTCAAGTCCTTTATCCATGGGACAGTGATTTTTGTGTAATGATGTGTACTACATTTCAAAAGCCTGGGGTCTGTAATTATTTATTTTTTTTAAATGGTTCTAAAAGAAATTCTAACCAAGGCTGCATTTATTTGATCAAAAATACAGTAAACAGTAATACTGTGAAATAATATTACAATTTAAAGTAGCTATATTCAACTTTAACATATTTTAAAATGTAACTTATTCCTGTGATGCAAAGTTGAATTCTCAGCAGCCATTACTTCAGTCTGATCAATAGAAAGTTCAAAAGAGCATTTATTTCTAATAAAAATCTGTTTTACTCAATATTTGTCACTTTTGAGTAATTTAATGCATCTTTGTTGAATTAAAAACAGCAGTGCATATACATTTTACATACTTATATGTGTGAACCAAATGGTTTAAATGTTCATGCCTCAAAAAAAAAAAAAAAAACATTGCTCTGTCCATCGGGATATCCTGTCTGCCTATTCTGTCCAATACTGCAACAATTGCTAATTCTAACCTCTCCTCCCCCTTATGAAAGAGAGAAATGAATGCAGTGCCAAACCGTATACATGCAATATGTCATAAGGGTGTATGTACTGAAAATTTATGTTCTAAAAAGACACTACTGTATATATAAACTACTATATTTACTGCATAAACATTATAGTCTCCTGGGTCAGTTTATACTGTTGTAGGACCATACCATGCCCTATAAAAACATGGTTATCAATGGTTTTCGGTTACAGAATAGTTATATGCAAAATGGTTGCTCTTCTTTGCTTTTTTCCCCTAGACCCCCAGTGAACATTTTTATAAACACGCTCTGATCGCACATGCTGTAGCTGTACCAGGGTTTATTGGAATCATTTCAAAATTACATTTGGAAAGCATCAATGTTATAATGTATTTCAGCTCAATCGCATAAAGAATAATTAATTTATTAATATAGCGTTAAATCAACCTGGCATCCCAAAAAATTCTCAGTAAATCTTTATAACCATCATTATAATGAAGCATCAAATCATTTAAGCCAACCACAGCAACAAAATAGGCTCATTTTCAGGTTAGTTATGCACAAATCAGAAATGATTCCCTCATAATGTCCACCGAATTACTCCATAACTCAGTATTTCATCAAGACAAATGAACTTTGCACTATTTCTGGAAACACATCTGGCACGTTAAAATTCACAGAATGTAATTTGCATAGTGGATAATACACTCATAGATTGCAAACAACCAAACACATTAGGCATAACACATAAAGATTCCTCAAAAAACAACAACACAACAGAAAAACAAAGCAAAAGATGTGGAACTCACCTTCTCTTTCATCTTCTGGATTTTGCGAGCAGCGTTGCGCCGTTGGTGGCGATCTTCGGTGCGCAGACTGAAGACGGCCTCTCCACCTCGGCCCTGTCGTTCACCCTGCCTCTCTGCCTCCTTTAACTTATTCTCTGCACTTAGAGTCTCGGTGTGATACATGTGATACGTTTTCATCACCTGCAGGGGACAGAGCAGAGGGAAAACTACATTACCCACAAGCCCAAAAACTTTGAGCAGAATGCAACCTATCCAACTGAGCTAATCTGATTCATAAGGGTCTGCTGTGCATCTGTGTCCACATGGATGTGTGCGTAATGATTTTCATATGAAAATTTTTTAATCATATCACTTGTTCACCAATGGATCCTCTGCAGTGAATGGGTGCCGTCAGAATGAGAGTACAAAATGCTGATACAAACAAGAAAATATTATGTGTCCATAATATTGCTTTGTACAAATATAAAGTGGTCTAGTCTGAATCAAGAGAGAAATATGCACAAATCAAGAACTTTTTAGAAGCAAAAAAAAAAAAAAAATAGAACTAAAAATTATTAAACATATATGTCAGTGGATTTTGATGTGAGAGGACAACAGGAGACTGACTTTTCCATTGGAGGAACTGATATTATGGATTATGGTGCATATTTTGGCCAGAAACAAAGGTTTAAACACTTGATAGGTTTTTTTCATACAAAAACACAGCTTTTCGTTTCACAGGATGTTAATTGATGGACTGGATTTGTGTGGATTATTGTGATGTTTTTATAAGCTGTTTGGACTCTCATTCTGACGCCACCCATTCACTGCAGAGCATCCATTGGTGATCAGGTAATGTAATGCAACATTTCTCCAAATCAAACAAACTCATCTACATCTTGGATGGCCTGACACTCCTCGCTACAAGCTAAATAATAGAACATGCTTCCTGCTCTGCTCTCATACTCTGATGTAAATCCTTCTCAAAAGGGATACAAAACTGCTAACACAAGGGCTGCAGTGAGGTGGAAACTTCCTGAACTTTGAGTACTTTGGTTCAGAGAATTCATCTCATTTTTAGTGCGCATTCCTCATGTTAGAGCTAAGCTCAGTTGACAGACTTAATGTGCGCTGCTGGGTTTTTGTTTTATCAAGGTTTTTTATACAAGAGCTGCTGGCTTTTAAGACTTCAGTCCTGTCAGACTGGCTCAAATATTCAGAACTGCACAATAAAACAATTACAGATGAATAACATTTCTGTCAACAGGCAAAGTTCCCACCCAGCTTAAAGTCAGCATTAAAATGGAAATTCACCATATTTTCTTAATGCATTTTGTCTATTTTAATGTGAAAGACTCATCCGTGCATGCATTTCTTTCTTTTTTTTTCAACAGAGCTGTACAGGTAAATGTCATGTGAATGATTACTCTGAAGCTGTATGAAAAGATGTGGCATCACATCAAACACAGTTGGGAAAAAATTGCCAAGTCCATTTCATGCTGGTCTTTTCAGCAACTATAGAATTTTGTCACATAAACAGCTGCAGATGTTGCAGATAAAGGGAAAACTGCAATCAAAAAGCAATGCGGAAATGTTAGAACTAGTAAATATAAGATAGATGAAACCTATACAGTTGAGTTCTGGAAGAAGGGAAGTGAGAGACTGAGAGTGTCGGTGATGCCGGGGTGAATTACGTATTGATGGAAAGATAAAATGAGAGAGAGGGGAAAAAAAAGCACCAGCAAAGTGATAGGATGAAAAAGCAATCCAAAGAGAGATTGAACAGATGATGAGAGAGAATGAGACAAGCTCACCGTGTAGAGTTCGTTAAGAATCTTCATCAGGTCTTCTTGCAGCTGGAAAATGATCTCTTTGCTCTGAAGGCCAAAAAAACGCAAGGTTTGTTATAATGGATAGAGAGTAAGGGCAAGCTGGGTCAAACTCAAATATACAGGCAAGAATCGCTGTCCTCGCTTTGTCAATTCTGAACGCGAGAGATCAAAACAACTCAAATGTCCACTTATGTTGCTTTACTTCTCTTGGATCGATTATGTTACACAGTACCTTCTCGACTCAACCTTTTGGGCTCATCAGAAGTGCATTTTTCTTTTAGAGTGTCACTAGTGAGTTTTAGCAGAGCTTTTTTTGACTGATTCTTTTCATTTATTAAAAATGCATTAAATAAAATACTGAAATTAATGCAATTAATATATATATATATATAAATATATATATATATATATATATATTTTTTTTTTTGGATGTTGCAAAAATATCAGAATGATATTTTATGATTTAAAATTCATATAAAATATTAATATAAAACAAAACCCATACACACTTCTTTTTTTTTTTGTGGTGGGATAAAGTAAAAAAAAATTTTGGATGATACAACCATCCTGTCATGATATCTTGATGAAAAAAAAAAGTTGAAAACCTTAAATAGCTTGGTTTAAACTTTACTATTACTGTATTTATTGTTATTTCATAGCGGAAACAACTGTAAAGCTTTCTAAACTATTTATTCTGTATCTTGGACACTGTCATTGCCACTTCTACTATTGTTATTATATTAGTGCTGGTCTACTAAAGTGTTGTAGTGCAGAAAAAGACATTCACTTCCTATAAATAACCCACCACCGTGTTGGATCTACAGAGACAGCGCCTGAATAATAAATGGTGAATTCACATAAAATAAAACCACAGCCATGCACACAGTCTGAGAAAGCAATCTAAGTTAAAGAGTGATTATTATATTGAAAGAATGTAAATTAACTGCTAGGAACAAATTGTAACACCACTATTACTAGAGAGTAAAAAGTTGTTCACATTTTAATTATCCAAAGGAGAAATGTGGCATGTTTTTAACGAATGCACATTTTTTTCCAGCTTTCGTTTCGATTGAATTATACGTGCATCACATCACATTATAGTACCAACAGGAACGACCTTCCACGCTGACCCGTGTTTGACCTCACCTTCTTAAGCAGACGCATGTTGTCCTCGCTGACGTGCGTGAAGCGTGTGATGACGTTGTTGAGGTAAAGGTCGCTGAGGGTGGCGTGGTCCTTACTCTCCCTCCTCACCTGGTTCAGCAGCAGATACCAGCAGTTGACAGGAGAAAGCAGGTTCTGGTCCTTCCTGAAAGACATGGAAATGTGTGTTTAACATGTAGATGGAAAAAATGATACAAAATACAAATAAATCTTGAGATATAATATATCATTCAAACATTAGGTGATTTAAATGTGTCATTTTTTGCTGTCGTGGTATATATAAAATGTCAAGCTTAAAATCATAAATCCCGATCTCTTTGTGATATTCAAAGTGAACATCTTCATCTCTGCTCCAGGACTCTCTGGGTGGCCCTGGATTTGTTGTTCATGCTGTTTTCGTGAATGCTGCTCTGTGGCTTTTTCAGGTACTAGTCATCCAAATCCACTAATGGACCATTTCATATTTATCCTAAAGAAATGCTGAGGCTTTGCTGAAGATTTCAACTGCAGTTCACTGAACCGATTGGTTGAGGATGTTAAGGAAATGTGCCACAGCCTATAAAAACTCTATAGGTGGTTGTACTGAATAATATGTTTGTGGAAACAATGATACATTTTTACAGGGTTCTTTGATTGATCAAAAATTCAAAAGCACTTATTTGAAACTAAAATTTGCAACATTATAAAAAAATCTGTAAAATTAATCATGTCTTTACTTTCAATTTTGACCAATTTAATGCATCCTTGCTGAATAAAAGCATGAAAAAAGCATGACCCCAGATTGTTGTATAGCTACATTTTAAACTGATTACTGCTGAAAACTGCATTGCATTCCTCTCTGTGCAAACTGCTCATTTATTTTGGAGAGTGAAGGTGGTTTAACCACCTGCCGATGTGAAGGTAAGACGCCATTTTGTTTCACACACTTGATCTTCTAAATTAGCAATGGCTGTTGTGAAAAGACAAAGGGAAGCCATTTTGGACCAAAGAGGCAAATGCCTTCAGCAGCCAGTGACTAATCACAAAGCTCAGCAGGCATCCGATGGGACAGCCCCATGAGGACCAGCACACTAACAGTGCCCAGCACGAGAAAATAAAAAAAAATGCAACAGAAGAGAAACTGTGAAACTCTCTCTCTCTCTCTCATCCCCCATCTCTCTATTTTCCCAGCTGAATGTTATCTGCATTAATGAGACAGCAAATACACAGATGCCCATCCACACACACAAGAACAATAACTACAGCAGACACAGCAATCGCCTCTCCTCTACCATCTCTGATTTTTCAAGCATGAAGCTGCAGAGCATCGTGGGTAAAATATTCCAGACGTCGCCCTAATCCACCACAAACCACAGTCGAACAGAACAGGGCGGGAGAAATTATTTGGAGGTGAACGGAAGGAAAGGAAATGTGCATCTGAACCGAAACGATTCACCGCTGATTCGTTTCTAGTAAAATGACTCTTGAATCATTCCTGCACACACACGCACGCGCGCGCACACACACACACACACACACACAACCTCCACTCACTTGTATTGTTGGTGGTCCTTGGTGCTGCGGGTTTTGGCCATGAATCGTTCAGCGAGCTTCTCCAAGTTGCGTGAATATTCGCTCTCGATCTCAGCTTTCTTCCTGAAGAAATCCTGCAGGTCCTGGAGGAGCTGAACCCGCATGTCCGTCTGCTGCTCCATACATTTCTGCTGCTCAACTAACTGAGACCGTATCTCTGTTCAAACACACACACAAAGTTATGTTAGCTAATTAACAAATGACAGTGTTTCATTCTTAATGACAGCTGCAGTGTAACTGACATCACATGACACGCTCGGGAGCAACTTGAGCACAAAGTGGGCACTGAGGGGTGAAGTTGTGCTCCCTGAACCAGAGATTTTTCTCCTAACAAGCTGGGCTGGATTCTTCCTTAACAACACACTGGTTATCACACTCACTGCAGTTGCCAAGACAACAGGTAGTGGAGTGGAGCATCCCATGGGGTTTAGTGTGTGTGTGTGTGTGTTTAATGGGAGGAGGTGTTCTGGATTCTCCATGCTACTTCTCATCTCCACTGCTCCACAAACTCCACACTCCTTTTCCTTACAGGAATAGTGCAGTTAGAATTAAAATGTTGTCTTAATTTAGGTGACGTCATGCAATTCCAAACTCACTGAAGTTTCCATACTAAGACTTGCTTTCAGGTTTTTTTTTTTTTAAATGGGAACAAATGTACATTAAAAGTAGTGTAGACTCATGCATTTATAAACTAATTCTTAGGAATTAGACAAGAAAATAAGACCGCACAAATACACTTAAAAAAAAAATAACAATAATAATAATAATAATAAAACTATATGAAACTATAAAGACCAAATATATATATACAGTTTAAAATTAAGGAAGGAAATATAAATTGTATATACAATTTTAGGGACATTAAAATATTCTGTTTTTGAAAAACACTCACAAAGGCTGCATATAATTAAAAATATAGTAAAAACAATAATATTGAAATATTATTTTATGTGAAATATTATTTAATATATCTATTTTAGATTTTAATATATTTTTAAAGGTAATTTATTCCTGTTTTGAAAAACCTGAATTTTCAGAAGCCATTCTCCAATCAAACAAATGATAAATTATAATCGAAGCCGTGTTATTTTAGTATTATTTATATACAAACATTTTTTTTAGCTTTTATTTTCATTATAATTTAAATTAGATTTTTTTTTATTTGGATTTTTTATTATTATTACTATTTACGTTTTTTTTTTTTACCTTTTTTATCAGTTTTAGTTTTTTTTTTTCAGTTAGAAATTTTAGTCATTAACCCTGAATTTATTTCATTCAGTTGCCAAATTTTTCATTTACATTACATTTACATTTATTCATTTAGCTGACGCTTTTATTTTAAAGCGATTTACAATTGCTACATATGTCAGAGGTCGCACGCCTCTGGAGCAACTAGGGGTTAAGTGTCTTGCTCAGGGACACATTGGTGTCTCACAGTGGATTCGAACCCGGGTCTCTCACACCAAAGGCATGTGTCTTATCCACTGCGCTAACACCACCCCCATTGGTGGCATGGTGAGCACCAATTTTTCATTTAATATATTATTTTTAGCTTTTTCTCACACATTTTTAATAGTTTTAGTTAAATATTATAACCAAGATATACAAGTTAAATATAACAAGCCAAGACATTTGATATCTTTGCATGAAATTTAAGACATTATCCACTGATAATCTAAGTCTTGATAATCTACGGTCTGTTACTCACATAAAGCTATCATATAAGTGCATAAGTCATATGAACTAAAATATATTTCTACAGTGTTTTTGCATCCTTTTGGAAGCTTCAGAAAGATTCAGTGCCTATTATTTGTAATTGCATAGACATAAGCATGTAAAACAGCCATATGGTTTTGAAACTGAGCCATAAACACCCCAATAATCCCCCTAGGACACACCACCCCTCCACATCCCGTCCCACCAACATATTCACATTGATATAGCTTTTTATGGTGTAATGGTTGATTCTTACATTTTGCACCCCAATCCTGAATACAAGGCTCTGCCTTGGTTTTAAACACCATGAGAATACGCACTTTTCATTTTTGCCCAAATTTTTCCTTTAATAACTGCTTTTAATAATAACACTCCCTTGTTCCCCTTCACCAGCTCGCTCTCTCCCTCTCTCTCACACTTTTCCTCCTCTCCTTCTCTCTCAATAGACCAACTGTTTAATGTCAGACTGCCTCTCCGGCTCGAAATAACAGATGAGACAGCAGGCTTGGCATTAGCTACGTGTGTGTGAGTGTGAGTGTGTGTGATTGTGTAGGAGGGTGGGATGGACTGTGAGAAATGGAGACATGTAACACGTACTGTATGTGTGTGTGTGTGTGTGTGTGTGTGTTTGTGTTTGCATTGGTGGCATGGTGAGCAAGGTGACTCTTTCGATACAATATAAGAAACACCTGAAACACAGCAGAGAATCTTTTCAAAAATGTCAGCACTGCTTAAGTGGTGCATGTTACTTTTTTCAGAGTGTGATTTTTTTTAAACACTTTTGAAGTTTCATATGCAGTGACAACTATAGGTAAGCCATTCGTAGGGAAAATACAAAACTATTTTTTAAGGCCTGTCAAAGTTGATAATATTACTCTTTAATTCTAATTCGTAAATATATCCATATTTATAGAAAATAAACAGTAAAGAAAATAAAAACCAAATCTGCATTTAGTTGTAAAAAAAACAAAAAAAACAGTAAAAGTATATATTCAACCTTAGTAATAATTCAAAAATGAATAAAAATTTTACAAAATACAATGTATAATACAACTAATGTAATGTATTATAATTAAAAATACAACTAATAAAAAAATTAAATAAAATTACAAATAAAGGCTTATTAAAAATATAAATAAAACTATAACAGAATATAAATAATGCTAAATATTAATAAAATAATAACTACAAAAAAACTGCTCTAGAAGAATTTAATAAGTGTATGAGTCACATGGACTACTTATATGTACACATTGTCAATATATAACTTTTTGGAGGAGCAACTGGCAACCAGTCATGTGAGCCCATATCCTGGCTGATATCGATAATCTCAAAACTGCCAAATATTGGATAATTAATTGGCCTAGCCAATGCATCAATCTTTTAGCAGTGCAGCTGTTGCTGACAGAACTGTTCTCAAGAAAATCTCAAGAGAGAAAACATCCAACTGTAACGGAGCACATCCTCACATGGGCCGTTGTCCCCTGCCTCCACTCATGTTGATGCTTGAAACACGCTTATCTGTCATCTGGACAATGAGCACGTGGTTTCAAACCAGGCACAAACAGCTCACTGGCAAAAACCAGCTTGAAACAACTGCGGAACTGGAAGTGCATTGAAACTGCTTTCCAAACGACAAATAAACAGCCAGTGACTCATTTCCACAAGACTTTGAAGCACAAAACAGGCAGACAATGCTAATTAAAAGAATATAAAAGCATAGGAAACATGTTTGTTCATGTGAATGGATTTCATCTAGTGAAGAAATATAAAATCCCCATCATGCTGAGCCAAGCCAGTACCAAAATATGGACATTTACCATGAAGAAAAATAAAATTTGCCAGTTTACAAGCAAACAAAATGTGTATTGTGTATAAATAATACACTCCACTCACTACCATAAAATGATTGCCATTTATCATTTTTCAAATTGTTCATCTTCACAAGTCGCTGTCTATCTGGTGTTTGACCTTTGAACTTCTGACCGTGATGAGCATGTCTGATGCGGCATGCGCCCGACCCAGACTGTCTCCATGGCAACAAGGCTTCTGCTCGGCAACCTGAGAGTGTGAGGAGTGTGCAGGCATCCTGTACAGCAGCATTACACACACACACACACACACACTAGCGCAATACAACCACACACTCACATGATTTATAAAAATGGGAACTTCAAACCACAATGCACATACATAAAAATATCCCATTTATGTGAAAGAAAGAGGAAAATTTTTACCCTCCAAAAAAAAAAAAAAATAAATAAAAAATAAAACCCACATACGTCACCATGTTTTACGCTATTCCGCTACTTCCCATTTATTTCCCATATCTCCTCTTCTCTCGCTCTCATAAAGTGAATGTCTTTGCATAGTGTCAAGGAAAAGCCAGCATTAGCTGAGGCTTCATTCAGCACACAAGACACATCAAATGTAATCAAGCGCTTACAAATCCAAGGTCAGTAGATACGAACAGCTAAAGAGAACGTGTGAGGACTTCATTTAACTCAAACGTAAATGTGGCTGTTTGGAAGAGACAGTCGAAACATTCAAAATGCAAAAAGAAATGTCATCCACATGAATCAAAATATTGCTAAGCTCCATTAGCACATCTCCGTCGTTTCAAATCAAAATACAACTCGAGATAATATAAAAGAAACAGACTGGCACACTTTCTGTTTTAAATCCAAAAGTCCAGACAATCCTTAGTGTAATTTCTGCAGTGTATATGGCCCTCTGTGCTGTGATCTTAAATGGATTACCGGATCGATATCTATAATTGATTAATGAGACTTACAGGGTTCCTGTTATAAATACATGCAGTGGGGGGCTGGAAAATCTGTCTGATCTCGAGTCTGATACAAAAAAATCAGTTTTGACCAAATTAGCTATTTGTTCATTGTCTATTCTCGAAAAGAGGAAGTGAGGTCGTATGCTGTTTCCAATTATTATTTTGAAACATGACTATGGCTGAGATGCGTATGAGGATGGGAAAATATTACACACACAACTCACATTCACACACTCCTGCAAGCACACACACATTGTGGACATCTGAGCCCATCACCTGACTTGTGTTACAATACCACTTGTCCACAAATACACATTTATTTTTCTCCCTAAATGAGCCATTTAATAAGCTGAAATCACATATAACGTATGTACTGCATTTAATGAAGAATTCACTTTAGACTATTTATATACATATATGAATTTTGGTAGTATGAACATTTTAAACCATGTTTAAAACATTTGACAACATTCAGAAACAAGACAATTCCTCTCCTGTGGCTTAATGGGATAGTAAAGTGTCCATCAGATATGACTCCACCAGATATTACATAATGCTAATTATAATGCAAAACAAAAAAAAAGCCAACACTGAAACTAGAAAAAGTTTGTGATCTGATACCACAGTTTGTTCTTCTGATTAATTTGAACAGCCTTCCACACACACACAAAAAGAGAGAAAGAAAAATGTATATATATATTTTTAGAATGATTTTAAATATTATTATATTTTATATTTTAAATATTATTTAATTTTAATTATGTTAATTATATTTATGCTTAATATGAATTAAAATTTTATATAAAATGTAACAATATACATTTTACCCAATTATGAATGTCCCCAAATATCCCCAAAGGGAGAGGATTTTTTTCTCTGAAAATCTAAGTAATCACACACACACACACACACACGTTTGTTTTTGTGAAAAGTGGGGACATCCCATAGGCGTAATGGTTTTTATACTGTAGAAACTGTATATTCTATGGCCCTACACCTAACCCTAACAGGAAACTATGTGCATTTTTACTTTTTCTCAAAAAAACTCATTCTGAATGATTTATAAGCGTTTGGAAAATGGGGACATGGGTTATGTCCTCATAAGTCACCCTCTCCTTGTAATACCTGTGTCATACCCATGTAATTATACAGAGTTTTGTCCTGATACGTCACAAAAACAAGAGCGCACACACACACACACACACACACACACACACACACACACACACACACACACACACACACAATTCCCTGAGATATATATAATTTACAAGGTTTGCAGGTCCACATTACCTGTGCACTTTGTCTAGTGTTTAAACAGAGCTGTTACACATATAATCAAAGGAAACAAGAACAATCTGTAAGTTTTAAAGAAGCAGGACATTTCTTATTATTTAATATCAGAAAAAAACTAATTTCATCATTTAGTGTGACACAGCGACACGCACAAGAGGATGTGGGCAATCAAAACCAATTTGTCCCTTCCCCATGAACATTCCGTGAGTCAGTATAATAATTCTCAAACCTGCTAAAATTGCTCTTTTAATCTGTACAGCCTGTTTTTCGTCACTTTGCATTCACTCTGAACATTTATTGTGATATGTTTGGACTCTGACAGCTCCTTTCTCTGGGACTCTGAACAAAGAGATGAAATGTCTTGTAGCAGAGTGGATCCCCTGAGCTGCAATAAATCTGATTCATACAGTCACTCTAGGCAGAGGAAGTACACCAGTGAGTCAGTCTGCAGCCTTGGACGATGATGTGTATCTGTGTGATTGTGGCTTTGGACTGGTCGGCAGCCAGAAGTGCAACCCAGCATCAAATCTAACAGGATAAAACACAGTATTATGGCAATTTCATACTGGAAGACATCAATCATTTTCTCTCTTTTATTTTGTGCTTATAAGTGCACGCTGGAAAAGATTAAACCTTGCATGATAACATACTGTACACATAACTCTCACACACACTAGCTATCACTGGATGGCATGAGGGTGTGGTTTACAATTGTTTCTAGCTATAGCAAGCTCCCTACAGGACTGAAAAAGTCATCCGCTGATATGCCGTTTCTTGCTGATGACGCAAAAATATTTTGAGGAATGCGCGTGCACACACAAACATACACCCACGTTTTACACATTAAACTCACTAATATTAACTAAAATAAAAATATAGATGCATTGACAACACAACTACATTTCTAAACCTATATATATATATAAATACAATCTAATTCAAAATATTAACAAAAACTATACTGTGATACTAAAATAACACTGCTTTGAATTACCATAAATGTGTAGTTCAGTTTGTGTGTGTGTGCGCTTGCACACACACACTTGTGTAGTTGCAGGTACAGTCAAGGTCATGTGCCTCTCTTTCCTCCCAACTTCCTCCCTTAGAAAAATCCATTTCCTGTTCGGTCACTGACAAACTCAAGCAAGTTCCCGGGGACATTTTTTTTTTCACAGTACCTATTTTTCGAGTCTGATAAATATTCAAGCAATCACATTTACACATCTGCGCTCACAGAATGCATTTAACTGTGACATTATTAATCGATAAAAAGAAAATTAAGTATCCTTGAATAGCAAATGTGTGTGTGTCTATATTATCTGAGAATAACAAAGATGTCCCTTATAAACATAAATCAATCATCTGTCTCAATCCATCCTTAGTCACACTACTGTATGCCACACACACACGGTTGTACGTGCGGTCCATACTAAACAGCACTGCTGCGGCAGGAGGATTCCCTGATCTTGCTCTCTGACACACCCACACACACACACACACACACACACACAGGGCCAGATACCCATCGCTTCCCTATTGGACCTGGTGGTTGAGTATCCATGGAAACATGTACAATGCAGCAGGAGCCTGTAGTCTGTTGAAAGTGGAGTGTACCTTGGTGCACATGCACACAAACCTACATTTGACAATGTGAGCCTTCCATATGTTCATCCATCTTGGCTGCACGAGTGCTAACGCAGCGGCCTCAATACTACACCAGTCTATCAGCAAGTTGCCTAGAAACCTCCCTCACCCGGACTACCATTGGCCAATAGTAGCTGAGACAGCAACTCGGCTCCTTACATTTAAATATCAGCATTAGGGAAAGCAAACTGGTGCTTTTCCCTTCGCAGCATTTTTTCCAAAACATTTGTCCATTTTTGAGGTCTAAACAAGCCATACACCTTCACCTGACAACAGTTGGAGACAGGGGTTGCCATGGAGCCTGTGCGATGCTGCCCCCCCCCCCCCCCACGCTCTATTTCATCGATTACACACTGTTAAACGAGTATGCGCTCAAACGGCCGCCCTGCTGTAAGGGCAATCAAATGATGCAGAGTGTGTGGATTGTATGTTTTGATGCTAATGCATATATTGAATACAAAGAAGCATGCATTTTCATAATTTGCTCACTTAAGCATCTCACTTCCTGCTGGAAATCCAGCTTAAGATTGTTTTGAAACAGTAGCTTGTTTCTAGCTAGTCCAAGGTGTTTATCAACTGGTGAATCAGCCATATAAAGCTGGTATGTCCAGATCATAGCTGGTTTTTTGTTTGTAGATAGCTAGTCAAACACCTAACATGGTCCAAAAACCATCTTGATCTCCTTGAGGTTTCTAACCGGTTGACAAGTAACCAAATTACATACTCCATCTGGACCATCTTGAGCTTGTATGAGCCAATAGTGGCTTGTTATTATCTGGTCAACCAGCTACCGTGTCCCAAAACTCATATTAACCACCTTAAGCTGACTGACCAGCTGCCATGTTGCAAAATCCATTTTGACCAGCTAGTTATTAGCTGGTCAACCAGCAACCATGTTCCAAAACTCATCTTAACCACCTTAATATGGTAAGTTTCTAGCTAGTAATAAGCTGGTTGACCAGCTGCCATGTTGAAAAACCATTTTGATCAGCTGGTTATAAGCTGGTCAACCAGCAACTATGTACCAAAAACTCATCCTAACCACTCTAAAAAAGCATCTAGACTAACTGGCCGCTGATTTCCAGCTTGTAATTAACTGGTCAACCTATATTTCAAGATTCATAAACACTTTAAGCTGTTTGGTTTCTGGCTAGTAATACGCTGGATGATCAGCTTCCATGTTGCAAAAACCATTCTAGCTAATCCAAGCTGGTCAGCTGGTCATTAGCTGGTTGAACATTAACCATGTTCCAAAAACTATCTTGACCATTTTGAGTTACTTGGACAAAGATGGTTTACCAGCTTTAATAAGCAAAAAAATAAAAAATAAATAAATACAAGAAACCACTTAAAACCACCAACTTAATTCAATTTCAATTTAATCTTTGAGAATCAATTCACATAAAATAAGCAGCAATAATGAAATAAACTGAAATGCATTTTGAAATATTATTTGGCCAATATGTTGTAAATTTAACACATGCACAAGGTTCGTATTAGATGCATCAGACAAGACCGTCTCCAGGTACCCATCAGGTGCCAGTGTTCTTACCTTTCACTTGGCTCTCATACTCCGTGATGATTTCCTTTTCCTTTTTGCTCTTCGTCGTGTTAGACATGACGCCTGTGTAGTCCAGATCCGCTGGTCCCTTCTGTCTGAAACCTTTCTGCTTCTCCGAGACGCGTCCCTACTGTGCCCGATGCGTCATATCTAACCACAGGTTCGGTGCGTGATCCAGCAGCAGGAAACTGTGGTCCGTAAAGCAAAGCGATGACATTCAACCATGCACATCAGATTATTGGACCTGGACGGAAAAAAGACCCATAAAAATTGGCACGTGAACCACAGGGGCGCGTCGTTACAGCCGCATCGCCGGACGCGCAAGAACGATTGGAGATGCAAGCGGCCGCATCAATATTACGCACAGGTTGAGTGCGATCGTGATAAACATGAAAGAGGTGATGGACACCGTAACTCATCTAAACTCACTCTAAGGTCTGTGAGTATCTGATTGTGTATGCAAAAAAATAAAAAATTGTTAGGTGTGCGCTTTCCTCATGCGCGCGCTCTCACACTACTGTCAATTTGTGGGCGGGTTGGGGCGTGTGAGCGTGTGCAAGACTCATAAACTTGACAGTCACTCTATTTTAGGAAACCTCTAGTCCAGTTATTCCCACTCTTGGTCATTGAGAACCCAAGCTCTGAACATTTTGGATAGTTCTCTCATTTAACACACCTGATTTGTATCTTCGGCTTATTAGTAGAGACGACGGGACCTGAACTGGGTGTGTCACATAACGGAGAAATCCAAAATGATGGCGCTGGAGTACTTCGAGACCTGGACTGAGAACCACTGGACTAGATTTAACACTTACCAAAAGGGTTTATTGGTTAATCGGTGCCAGTTGGCGGTGGAAACACGAACAAAATATGATCCTATATATATATATATATATATATATATATATATATATATATATATATATATATATATATATATATATATATATATATATATATATGACCCATGCTCCTTATTTCCGTCGAGATATATAAAATAAGACTAGCTATATATATTTAAGACATTATGTGTGTAAAACATAAGTAATGTCAGCAAACGCCGCAATATAAATTTATGCAGTACAAATATAGGCTATTGTAAATAATATATAAAGTGTTTTTTTTTTTATTTAAACGTATTTAAGTGGTAACTCTTCGCTAAGGACGTTAGGGGCGCCAAACGACGACCCTCAACCGATTCCGCTTAAAAACACATTTTTTAAAAGTCGACCCCTCTGAAAGTCAACGAGCTTTTCGCACACTGTCTACATTGAATTTAACCTTTGAGATGAACGGAAGCACCCAGTAGCCTACCCTACAGCATCTGTAGAAAGCGCCAGTCTGACTTCTGCTGGTGCAACTGTGCAACTACAAAACTGAGTCATAAATTACAATGAAAGGCTCCTCAATGACTCCCCCATTCCTCACTTAGACATAAGTGGATGAATGGTGTAGGAGGCGCTTTATGGGTCACTTATATTCACCCTCACACGCGACAGCATTATACAGAGTCAGCAGGGGGAGACAGAGAATACAAAACCTGTGGGTGGAACAGATTCTGATGTCAGTTCACAGAGGGGGTCTACAGAGGGGCAAAGGAGTTCAATTAATACTTCACCTAAAAGGACATTATCCACACACACACACACACACACAAATTTATAATCTCATTGGTCTACATGGTATAAGGTCATATTTAAGGTCGTATTTTACTCCAAATTTAAACTAAATTATTGCTTTGTGACAAAACATTTTTTTTTTGCATTATTTTGATGACAAGTATTGAATGTCATTTATTTATTGAATACTTATTTTTAGAAATATAAACAACAAAGTTTAATAGAAAATGTATTTATCTAAATATCAGAAATATTAATATATTTTTAAAGTGTAAAATATTTATACATCATGGTACTATTTGTGCTGATTTTTTTTTTGTGTGTGTGTCTTGACGGGTGGTTCTCCTTACAGCATTTCATGCTGTTCAGAAATTATAATAAATTAAAAGTAAGAAAAAATACATAAACTCATTAATAAATAAATACATAAACTTATTATAACTAAATACATAAACTTATTATAACTAATTGTTATCAAAATAGTACAGAAAAAATGGCTGTACAATGATCTCTTTTTTTCCCCCTTTAAATTTCGGGAATATGGTCCAGACATATCTTGTATAATTTAATTACTAGAGTAAAAATGTGTTTTAATTCTTGTACGAGATAGAAGCATTTGAAATGTAAATTGACTGCTGAGACCTAATTTTTTTGTTCCCTTTCCCCCCAAAAAAGACATTCCTGCATAACAACAATCTCATTACCATTTCACATATCAAAAGGTCATGACATCGGTTACATAAGATGAAGTTGTGTGTGTGTCTAGGAATGTTTACGAGACTGAGGATATAATGTCTCTCATATGATAATGATGCAATGTTAATAATATCCTAAGATTACTGCATATACTCAATTATGAATTATTAAGCACTATTTGACATAACCAGAGTAGAGAACAAGCTAGTGACATAACATACTGTACTCACACACATATACTGTAAACCATGGCAGTTCAGGAAATGTATATCTGTTCCAATCACTGATCACGCCCTCACTCTAACGATGCGTTTATGGGCACTTAAATGTATTCTTGGACTTCTGAGGGTAATTTTAGATAATTTAATGGACTCTGTATTATGTTCCTAACTAATACTTCTAACAGTTTCTCTTGGGTATTATACAAAATGCTCAGTTATATAAACAAGACATAAAACTGTCCTATGGGCACTCCATTAACGCATGCTGAATTCATGTACGTTCTATACCACATGAGTGCTAGTCAAGCTCCTGGGTATGTTTAAAAGGGTTCTAGGTTGTGTTGAAGTGTGACATATGTGCTGTCAATCAAACACAGGCTTCAGGGTGGAGCAGCATGATCAGTATGTGCAATAAACACTTAAAATGTGCATTTGGACATAAAAATGCATGGATATCAGTGCATTAGATCAAACTTATTCAATCAAGTGGCATTCAGTGTAAAGAAACAGTAGTTTTTCGATTTTCAATCATAAAACAACAGATTATATCATCAAAATTAAGACATTCTTATGTTAAATGTAAGTGGAGCATGGCTATAATTCATTTGATGAACTATTCCACACAAGTTAAAGTGCTATTGTTTTTGCAGATGCCACTTTTATCTTAGATATTTTACAAGGGTTAGGGTTCATACATTTTACGCTAAACTTGAGTACGTCTCTGGGATGTTGGAAAACTCCACAAGGATGAGAACCTATAAAGAGAGCACATTGGATCAGTTATCTGTAAATCAAAAAGTTTCCTGCTAAAGCTAAATGATCTCAACCTAAACACTATATTTGGAAATGGGAAAAACATTTAAAGCATCCCGTCAGTAATTACACCGCTCTCATTTCAGACAAACAACGGGCATAAACGTTTCCTCAAGTACTAACTCTACAGCAGTTTGTTCTCCTCTTCTTTCTCTCCTCAACGCTCTGTTCTGTCAGAAAAGAGGCGCTTAAAATGATAACGTTGATGATGTGATGTCTTCTTTGGTGCTTTTATTTGGTCTCCAAAACGACCCGCACACTGCAAAGCTGACAACCGTGTGTTCCTGCTTTGTATAAGTGCCATCAAATCTCTGACATACAGTTCTGTGAACAAAAAACTGTGAAAGACTGACCTCATTTAATGGTTTTAAAATTGTACAAACTGTATTTTCGATTCCCTTACCCTAACATTACACCTAAACCTACCCCTCAAAGGAAACTTTCTGCATTTTTAGATTTTCAAAAAACTTCATTCTGTACGATTTATAAGCTTGTTTCCTCACTAGGACCAAAAAATGTCCCTACAAGCATTGTGGATATAACATCTTTGTATGGGTATACCTGAACCTCATAAACACACACACATTTTTTTTTCCTTATGAAATTCTGGGCCTTTCTAAAATCTTTTTCTCTTCAATTTCTTTCTCTCTTTCTTCTTTCTCTCTTTCTCTCAATTCAGGTTGATCAAACAGTGGATCTGATATTTCCTGTAGTTATTAAACACACATTAGGAGTCTAAAGCAGCAGCCCTGCATTGAGCTGCCAGTCACGGCTCTCTGTCTGTCATCCTCTGACCTCTGAAAGTCGTGAAAGGCTGCCCTACAGAAGAGTTTGGTAAAGGTCAGATTAACATCTTCAGCCCTGACTGGCAGTCGCTCCGTATCCCCTCTTTCGCCGATTTCCAGCTGTGTAACCTCATTAACAATACCCCCTTTCCTAGTGGGCTGACTACAATTAAAGCCTGCAGTCTTCAATCTCAGCTGCCATGACAACATGGGGCAAGAAATCCCATGTAGCTCAGCAGGAAGGGGCCACTCTTCACTGTGTCAAGGTATTGGCGACAGAGTTCACAGGAATGTTTAATGAACTACATAAGATACATTGCATGATGAAAAAAGAAACATGATGAAGCTCACAAAGTGCACTGAAAGTACTCTGTGTCATTTACCAGCAGAGGGTGCCAGGACATTTTCAGCATGATGAACCCACTGAAAGAAAGAAATAGACTATTAAATAATTGCATTAAATGAATGTGGAAAAAGGAAGGTCACTAACATAGACGAGTCTTGATTGTTGATTGTTGCGATTGTTTATCACGAAGAGGACTTTTTTTTAAAGCATCAGCTTTATTCAGTCATTCAGGACATTTAAGTCTGATAACTGTTTATAAAGCAAAAGGGATAAAACGTAGTAAAATATTACTATTACAAAAAGACAGTTCAATCAGTTAAAGAAACGATAACATAAATAGTATCAGTATCGACTGAAAATGTACATTTCATTTCAGTCTTGTCTCCTTTTACTGATTAATCCATAGGAAGGCGAAAGATTGTCTAAAGGTGAGAAAATAAACATAATCTTTCACCGAAAGAGTGGCTCAGCAGGAAATTAAAGTTGAAAAGAAGGATAAAGTTGAGGGCCGGGGTTAAGGTTGTTGGTTTAGTGTTAAAATAAATGAGCACAGCTCTATCTCACAGGTAGAAACTCAGAGGTACTCAAATCTCTTCTCAACAGGAAAGTCCGATTTACAACAGAAAATCTGTGCCCTATGACATTTAAAAAAAGACATTTTTGACTGGAGATAAAATATATATATAAAAGAAATGGATACTACTTTTGAAAAATGAGCTAAAATGATATACACTCAAGTCAATTCCATAAATGCTTTTTTAAAATAAAACAATCAGATTTATTCTATATAAAGCTGGTTACACGTCAACATCATTCACATGATTTTTATTATTATTGCATTATCAGAAACTTTTAATTTGGGAATTAAAGAAAAAGGTTGAATATATATTATATTGAATATTCCAGGTTCAATATAAAATCAGTCATCGGGTTTTGTAGAATATTGATTACAAAATGAAAAATAAAAATGTATTTTTTTATAAAATAAGGCTAAAGTGAGCCAACCATAATGGAAGTGAATAATTAAAATTTAATTTAATTTAATTTAATTTAATTTAATTTAATTTAATTTAATTTAATTTAATTTAATTTAATTTAATTTAATTTAATTTAATTTAATTTAATTTAATTTAATTTAATTTAATTTTACTTTATTTTATTTTATTTTATTTTATTTTATTTTATTTTAATTATTCACTTCCATTATGGTTGGCTCACTTTAGTCTTAATTTAATTGCACTTGATCTAATAAATTTAATTATTTAAACAGTTTTAATCAATAAATCAATATTTAAATGTTTAATAAATAATTTTTATAAATAATTTAAATTAAAAACTGTTTCTGCAGTTTATGATTTTAAGATTTATGACTACTGTTCTGTCCTCTCATTTGCATTTGAGTGTCTGGAGGGAGTCGTCTGTTGAGCAAGATTTGTGTCTGGAGTGTTTCAGGCTGTCTGTGAGCTGCTGGGGTCAAAATGCACAAGCATTAAAACTCATTCACATGCTGGCCTCTCTTTCTGACTTGGTCAAGAGACCCTCCTGCTTGTGTTCCAACCTGAACCCAATGACCACAGAGCCACTTGTTTTACTGCTTATTAATGGATGAATCTTTATTACACATATCAACTATTGTGTGGCCTTCAGATCAACACCAGTGATTGGTTTGAGTGCAGTGATTTCACATCAGTTATTCACTGAGCTAGTCGCAATGCATTCTTGTATTTTGTTCTACATTATTAATATAATGCTTCCTCAGAATTTGTCCAAACGAACATCATAGAATGATAGATTGAGAGCACATAAAATGCTGCCTATTGAGGCAAGCGTTTATTAAATGTCTTTGGCAGGTATTGTAGAGAAGGCGATGCAATGTTTTAAAAAAATGAACTGAAAACTCTTATTTGCATGTGAAATGTCTGCCTTATCATTAGCTCTCTCATGGTGCATCAACCACAGCACACAAACAAAACAGTGGATGGGCTTTCATGCTCAAACCCATAAGATCAAAACCAAATTAATTATGTACTGTCAAGCAAGCACCTGGTCTCAGTATCTCTCTGGTTTCCTCTCCGTTTCACAAACACACACACAAATTACATGTCATCTTAACATTGACAGAAGAATTTCAGGGCTGCTACTCAGAGGATTTTGAAAGCCCTCATTTAGGGCATCCCGTCGAGTGCTGCACATATTTGGGAAAAAAAAAATTTCATCAAAGGACATTCATCAAGTGTTATCTAGAGACACTGTTATCTAAACATACTGAGTTCAGAACCATATATATTTTTGTAAGTCATGCTGATAAATTGCATTCAAGCTTTAAAGGATATATGTTTTTTTGTGGATATTTTTATGTGTGTGTGACTCTGGCTTCAGGGTTAAAGATAACGAGCTATTTGCATAGGAGTGATCTTGACACATTGTATATGTGATGACAGGCCTGTCAGATAAATAAAAGTGTCACACAGTGTCTATGACACACACACACACACACACATACACATAAACTACTGTGGAAACAACAGGTAAAGAATCAGTCACATGTCAGAGCTCGTGACAGGATAGATAGAGTGCTGTCTACAACTGTTTCTGTCTGTGAAACGAGTCGCCTGAAGAGCGAGACCTAGATGAGGACTCTTACTTCTGTGATGGAGACAGAAGAGACGGAAAATGCAAGTAAAAGACGAGCCGGGACGGGTAGAGATGAGATGACATGAGATGAGAAGAAGAGAACGTAAAGGAATGAAGCTAGATGAGACGAGAAGAGAAAAGAAAAGAAACCATGTGAAGTACAAAGAGTTAAAAGGGACAATCAAGAGAGGCAAACACGCATGAGACAAGGTAAGAATAAAATGTAAAGAGAAAATTAAGTGACAAGTAGAGAGGAAATGTAAGGTGGAAGATAAGTAAAAGTAAAGTAAAGGATAGATAGATAGATAGATTCACTAATGGTTGCAAAAGATTTTCTAACTTGAACTTAAATAAGCACCTCTCTATACTGTCTGGAAATGATGGCACGGTTACATTTTTGCTTCTGTAACTCTCCTGACAGATCTGTCCTTAAAAAACCTCTTAACTTGAAGCTTTTTGAGACAGTGAGACACTCTCAGACATGTATATAGTCAGATGGAACCAGAAGCTATTAGCTATGTTTTTATGCATATTTCAAACAGTGGGACGAATGTTTTTTTCCTTTCATATTAGACGGGTGTTTTCTCAGCGATACAAGTTAAATAGCCTGAGAAATATTTTATTAGTGCAGGAGGTTAATTTATCATAATGATCAAAGTGCTCTAGAGCTTCTCAGATCCCAGAGATCTGTCCTTGTCACTTTTATTACTCTGTTGCACGCAAAAGTTTCAAAAACAACACGGATAACTGTTGCTGTGTGACGCAGCATCAGTGACAGACAGCATGATTCCTCCTGAAATACTCAGAACTCAACCCATTCTTGGTAGTAATCTAATATTTTGGGAACGCAAAAACAATAAAACTCCCCTCTCATCTCTTGTCGTCTTAGTTTTTTTGATCCAAGTCACCTCCTTGGTAAAAGAATCCTCTCGATTCCTACAGTATATAATGCAATGAAGTAATCAGATGGTTAAACTCAGCAAAATGTATCTTATTATACTAGAAATGTTCTGCAAATGCATGTTTTAAGTTCTCTATTTGATTTTCCTACTTATGATTTACCACAGGGGCATGCTATCAGGTAAATTATGCTTTTATTTTACAGCTTCTAATAGACTAACCTCTAATAGGAAATGATTTTCCAGTGTGTGGGTGTTTAAATGATGTGCAACAGTACTGCACTGATTACATGGACCACAGCAGTAGCTTTGAACTGGTGTTAATGTGGTTTGTGTTGTTGCAGGTGGAGGGGACTAGTCTGATCTCACTATAGTCTTTTAAATTACATCCACGTTTAAACACAGTGAGAGGGGAAACACGGAGACATGGAGAAGTTTTCCATTAGATTGCAAAATATTTAGTAGTTAGAATCACAGAGAATCTTTTTATATTTTTATTTCCCCTTTTTCTTCAATAAATCTTAACCAGACTGATCCTCAATTTTTTTTTACTGCTAGTCTGCTCCTTTAACTTGCAACTCAAAGAAATGAATAAAATAAATAAAATGAAAAAAAAAATTATGTTGTGTTTAAAGATATGGGACTAAGGAGATTGTTAAGCTCCAAAAAGGACATCATAACATGCATAGGAGTCAAATATTTAAATGTTTACCCCCCCCAAAAAAAATAATACAATTCTGAAATGATTTCTGTTATGTTTTACACACTTGTGTGAAAGTAGGGCAGTTATGTGCAATGTTCTGCTGCATGTTGTGATGTGTGTGAAATGTGGTACTTGAGAGTCTGGTCACAGCACTGTTGTGCCTTTCCCCATTGAGATAGGAAGCAATAACAAGTGAGCAGCTTCAGGCTAAAGGACACCGACGGAGCTCCACCAGCATAGCCACATCTCACAAGAACAACAAGCAACCTGCTCGAACAAAAAGAGCGGAAAATAAGCAACTGGCATCTCTACAATAAACCTATATACTGTACTGTACTGCAGGTGACCCTATTATAAAGACAGGACTATTAAAAAGCTTTAAAAAATATGGTCACTATTTTTCACAACAAGATCATTAATTCATACCTACAATGCACTTTAAGGTTGGTGAAGGGCTCAGGGAGTGTATGTGAGAGAAGGAGTGGTAAAGAGAAAGGTGGCAATCTTGGCTAAGTGCTGGTTTCAGAACATCTCTGAACATAAAGCCTGTGTAATAAAACGGAGATTAGAGAGCAGATTCAGCGGTAAAGCTGTGATGAGAGACGTACACACAAAAGCCCAGCAATCTTTCTAAACGCCTTTTAACAGAAGATTAGAGCCCACACACAGTACAACAACAACCTATAGTCTCCATTCTGATGTCTAGCTCCAAAAGTACTCTCATAGGATGCATTAGAGCATTGTGGATTGATGTTATGTGGCTATATACAGAACATTTAATAAACTGACAAACAGACCCGAAGGAGTCTTGGGATCAACTTCCATCATATAAACCAGAGGAAGCAGATTATTGTAAACAAACCTCAACACATCTTGTTTCGCAGCACTGCTGAATCCCATTATTTATGGAAACACACACACAGTGATGGTCACCAATAACTGGTCTCTGCATATCTGAGCTGTGTGTGTGTGTAAAAGCATGAGGAAGACTTTATACAGTTCTGTATAAAACTGGGCATATATTACTGAACTGCATGTGTAAATGAAATGTTATGGCTTTCATGATATTTTCAAAATATAGTTGAAGGCTTACTATATTAAATATTTAATAAGTATTGTTAATAAGTACATGCAAGCATTAAAATTACAGTGAGAACATCCGTGTGAAGTCTTCTCCTCATTTCAGGTCACCATGAACATCAAAATTCAAGAGAGAAACTTCTTGTAATGATTATCAATGTTGTTTGTAATCGTTTTATTTTATTTTGAAACTATGAAACATATTGTTCAGGATTTTATATATGTATTAAAATAATATTATAATTTAATAATCAACATTATAATCAATATAATATATAGATCAAAATAACAGTGTTTATTTGAAATGAAAGTCTTTTGTGTCTTTACTGTAACTTTTAATCAATTTAATCCTGGCTGAGTAAAAATGTCAGTTTCTTAAAAAATATAAATCTTACCGTCCTCAAAAATGTTCAAGAGCAATTTGGATCTTTTTGGTCATTGATATAATTCATAAATGAACTCTTTTTCAAATGTTATAGGATGCCTCCTATATGGATCTGTAGATTTAGCTTTGATATTAACCTATCTGAAGTACTCTATACTTTTGTTATCACAAAATCTGACATAACGCCCATATTCAAGCACGTTTATACAAATTCACTAGTATGCATGTTGTTTTTCTTCCCAGTAAGCATTAGAAAAATATAATGCATTCTTGAAACAATTCCCCTAATTCATAAATGCAAATAAATCTCACTGACGTCTTGGCGTCATGATCAGAATTATGCTTTGGCCTTATATGCTACATACACACATTCTACAACTCCAATTAAAAACATAAATCCATACACTTAGGTATGCATGTGGGTGCATTGATTCATTACAAGAGTCATGTATCATAAAAGTTAAATGACAGCAGCAGGCCTCTGTTATTTCTTTAATTAAAAACATTCTTAAAAATACACACTGTCCAGTTCCAGAAACAATTATTTTAGAGGATCTTATCAGGTTTGACACAATAAAACAACAAGCAATGAAAAACACTCTATTATTTTCGGTCACGGGCACAGGGCATGTCCAGGTTCAAAAGCATTAATCGAATTCTGACATTTTCCACTAATAAACACCCACAAGTCTATAGATTCTGGAGGCACTCAAACATCAAAGGCCTGAAAGCTGTGGGCAAACACAGACTGAGCTGCACATTTCACACTGATTTCACTTGCCGTTTTATACCAGTATGAACACTAACCACGTGCTTTGACAATCAGAAGACGACTTAGCAAAGGGATCAGGACATTACGGCCTCTGTTGGAACTCCCTACTGAGCGGATGATGAATGTGAGCGCTCATGATCCCCGGGCAGCTGACTCTCATTCCCCAAAGCCCAAATCAAACCCAAATGGTGTACACATCGAAATGTTTCTCATTCTCCCATCTGTCCATCTCTCTCTTTCATTTAATCTTTTTCCTTTGCTTCTGTCCCACATTTATGGCTGCTTCCTCCACAGTGTTTCCCACATCAACAGCTCGGTGATGCATTAACCCCTGCACTGGGAATGCTGGAATGTGTGAGAGTACAACAGGATCCCAGACCCTAGTTTTTGCACATGAGGATTCGCCTCGATGGTCGGGTGTACACGGGGACTGTGATGGAACGCTGTTTTAGAACAACATTCCTATCAGCCAACTCCTAAAAATAAAGTACACAAATGGGGGCTTTTATAACAGTGCCATAGGAAAGTTTTTATTTTGGGGTCCCCACAGAACCTTTCATGCAACATTCACACAGAACAAGTTTTTTGCTTTGAAAAACGCAAGATGCAGGTAGTGCACTCTCAAAAATAAATGTTTAAAAAATATGGTTTACTGCAATGCCATAGAACAAACATTTTTGGTTGCCCAAAGAACCTTTCAGATCTTCAAAGAACCATTTTTTGGACATTTCAATAATCTGAAGAACCTTCTTCCACCATAAAGAACCAGTGTGCATTCAAGGTTCCATGGATGTTAGAGATTCTTCATGGAACCACAAATTCCTGTAAAGAACCTTTATTTTTATAACTGTGGAATTGGTGAAAAAACACAGTTATGGAGCACGTAAGTTATGGAGCGCGTTTTTGTTTTTAAGTTTGAATTATTGTAACTTGTTAGCCATATTTTAGAATGACGTGTCATGCATGGGACACAACAAAAGATGTGAAACACATCTGTCTAACCTGCGTTTACATGGAAAAACAATGGGAAAGTAGCACAAAAGAATGGAAAAAAATGTTCTGCGTGAACAGCCCTTTGAAAGAACCATTTTAATAATCTAAAGAATTTATTTACACTCTTAAGAACCTCTTGTGCAAAGGTTCTACAAGGAACCGTAGATGCCAATAAAGAACCATTATTTTTAAGAATGTATAACTTCTGGTGTTGTTAATAGAAAAGGTTAGGTTCCTTAAATATGCTGTTTTGGATCCCAGTTTTGGTGCAAATACATTTCTCCTATTCTATCTGCTGAAATCTCTGGATGCCTCTGGGGCATGTTACTGCTTTTATGTACAATTATTATTTCCTTTGTGTCTGGTGCACTAACTTTGTTAAGCTGTTTGGATCCTTATACACTCCTAACCTTAAGAAAATATTGAAGAATACAAATGCATTGCGGTCTTTGGACAACAATTTAAAAGACAGACTTGAAGTGGTCTAAAATTTGATTTAGAGGTGATATACATATGTTTTAAGTCTCTCAGGCTGTCTGGAGCTGTACATTCATCTTCTAGACATGAGCAGAAGATGAGTAATTTGTCTGTCTGAAAGCAAAAATAACGCCAGACTATGCAATTACAACCAATCAGAACACATCTATATGGATTGGAATTCTGGACCAATTATGTTGCTATACATTTGCATATATCTGAATTCTGCTGCATAACTCCTGTTGGCTCGAACTATCAACATAATTAAAAACTTGCTAGTAATCGCTATTGATGTTAAAAGGGTAGCGCACCCAAAAATGTATTTAATCATCATTTACTTATCCTCAAGTAGCTCCAATCCTTAATGACTTTCTTTCTTTTTAGAAACATAAAAAGATTTCAATTTAATGAATGTTTCAGCTGCTCTTTCTTTTTTCCATATAATGACCACCAATGGGGTTCCAAAATAAAACAACACTGGACTTTATTTATTTTCATTAAAATGGACCTGTAATGAATTAAATCTTCATAATCTTCGGCAAGAAGGAGGCGGGAACCGGCGGACAAGCAAATGAAACTTTAATAATCAAAATAAAGTGCCTATGAAGAGTGCCTATTTGTGTGATCTTCTCACCTTGCTGTGAATCACAAGCTATTAATAAAAAGCTTACCTTGACTTAACTGAAAGGAAAGGACACAAAGAACTGAACTTCCAGCTCCCTAATCATATGACTCATTGCAGGCTGCCCACATGCAAATGCATGGCTAGGTGGGAGAAATTTTAAAAACGCTTTATACACGATCCGTCATGTTTATACAGATGAATGGATACTGAAGCTTGGACTTATCATCTTCTGGATATTGCACAATAAAAAAAAATAAAAAGAACCAGAGGTCAACCAGGTCAACACAGAGATGTTGCTGTTGCCATGACAACCAGATTGGCCAAATAAACAACAAACAAATAACTTAAGGGTGTGTGTTTGTTTCCTACATGTTAACCCTGAAATATATATATATATATATATATATATATATATATATATATATATATATATATATATATATATATTTCTCAACCCCAAAAATAAGCTGCTTTATGTTCAGAGAGGAGCTATTGCACAGATTTGCCCTTATTAAGAGTCAGTTCTGTTGTTGTACTTATGTTTAAGGCTTTGATGGCTTTTAAAAAGTGGTTCTGAACAGAAGTCAGTATCATTGAGTGTATTAGTGGAATGAAAGAAGATAGAGAAACTGTTGATTTTCAGCTTTTATAAAAGGATGGGTTAAATCAATGCCTGATAGACTTGTGATTGATCTCAGTGAAAGGCTGTCAACACAACATATTTGTCAAGCTGACATATTCTGACCAATTATGCAGTACGTGACTGAAAGAAATTCGTTGAAATTCTATTCACGGTCCAAACCTCCAGTAATTTGCACGCTTATTTAGATGCCTTGGTCACTGTGGCCATTGCAAAAATGCCTTGTATAATGAAAAATGGAGAAAAACTAGTGCTTCAAGAGTCTTGTGAGTAAGCCTTGCATGAGCTAAACTGATGAAGTCAATGCTGAGAATTGCAGTTAAATGCACATTTATAATGAAATTTGACTAATAATAACATAGTTAATTAAAGAGAGTGAAGTCACACACAGCCAAGTATGGTGACCCATACTCAGAAATCGTGCTCTGCATTTAACCCATCCAAAGTGCACACACACAGCAGTGAACACACACACACCGTGAACACACACATGGAGCAGTGGGCAGCCATTTATGTGGCGGCGCCCGGGGAGGAGCTGGGGTTTGGTGTCTTGCTCAAGGCCACCTCAGTCGTGGTATTGCCGGCCCCGAGACTCGAACCCACAACCTAAGGGTTGGGAGTCAAACTCTCTAACCACTTTGAAAAAGAGTTATGTATAATAATGTACAACCAGTCATACAAAGTATCTGATGCTCACCAAAACTGCAATTATTTGTTCAAAACTTACAAACATGAAAAAAAAAACTTTTCTGTTTTAACATTTTTTTTTAAATGTAATTTATTTCTCTAATTCTAATATGCTGATTTGATGTTCAACAAAAAAATTTTGTATTATTACCAGTGGTGCTTGCTGCAAGGCTGCAATGCCTCATTCAAAAGTTTGGGGATAGTACAAATAAAAATACAAACTTTTATTCAGCAAGTTTTATATTTTGAATACATGCTGTTCTTATATTAAGTCCTTTTTCTTTGATAACTGGACATGAGTGTGAATCAAAAATGGCATAAATTTAATTTTAGGATGTTCAAACTATCTTGGATGTGCCATGGATTCAAAAGCATCATTATTTCATTTCAGTATTTATTTTCTCTGCTATAATGTAACGGATTGCTACACAATCACAAGACTGTGAGACGTCTACTGTGGTCTAATTAGAGTAATTATTGGCTATATAACATAATAGCAGCAGTCCTGGGAGGGCAAGCCAATGATCATCGTAAAATCTCTGCCAGCTTTTATATTCATAAACAGGGCCTTCACAGTAACAATAACTTTGTCCCTATTTAAAAATACCATTTGTTTCTTATTAAGCACTGGATTTTTGATTTTATAAGAAATTAAATGAACATTTGTTTTTCATCCCATTTCTATCAGTGTGGATGCCAACACAGATATCATGATACATTTCAATACATTCACAGCATGGGCTGTCCAATATTCAGTTGGATTTGCATCAGCAGCGCATGCAAAAAATTAATTGTAAAACTGTGTTATTTGGCAGGCAAACCAACAGCTCCACTGAGATCTACAGGGTTTAACAGACAGGTAGATGCTGAAAGGAAGAAATACATATTTTCTACAACTAACAGACAAGCACATTTTTCTGACGCGTTAATTTCATTTGACAGCTGCACACACTGCAACGTATGGAGGTCACGTCGGATTGAGAGGGTTACAGTGTTTAGAGTTGACCATGCCTTTAAAGCTTAATCTAAGAAAGCACAAAACATGTGTTTCATGCTTTTATACAGCAATATAATGGTGTGAATGCATAAAGTGCTCTCTTGAAGAGAAAACCATCTTTTTTAGATTCAAAATGCAAAAAAAGGAGCACCTATTGCAGTATTTCCTAAAAGCAAACAAAATCCATCTGTAGACCTTAAACCGCAGTATGATTTTTTTCAACACTGTGCTCTATATATTCTCAACTGTTTCTCATGGTCTTGTAAGGTGGAACAAAAATAAGCTATGTTGTTAGAGCACATGAGATTGACCTATCCTACGAAATACAGCAGGCACATCACCATAGACTTAGATGAATGCTAGATTGATTAAATATAAGAGATATTAGATTCACTCAGAGAGGACAGTCTCTCTCTCTCACACACAAAAACACACACATACACATTCAAACCTTACAAAATACAGTGAGGTGGTTAGTGACCGAATAATCATATTCTATCTATTCTATTTTTTAACAAATGAGATCTGTTTCAGTTCTTCCTAGCTGACTGAATCGTTTAATAATAAGTGACTCCAGATGTAAAAGTATGCCTGTGGGAGAAACTGCTATTGTAGGATTTGAATTCAAAACAGCAAATCCATTATGAAGATCTTTAAGAGCTGTGGATCATTTATCATTTTCATAGTGAAGAATTTCTATACACAGACAAACCCCCAATGTAACATCCAAAGAAACTGATCATACTGCATATCCAAAACCTCTAACAGACCTTCATTAGAGCAATAAACACTGTCCTCAAACAACACTGGTGAATACTGCCAGAGATAAGTGTTTATGAAATATGATCACAGCACGTCCAACATACTGAATTACATGCTGCACTTGCGATGAGGTGAAGTGCACTACTTCATTATTGAAAACCATGAACAAGAAACAAAATTGGATGTGAATTTTTTTTATTCCTTTTTTTTATCTTGTATTTAATACCTCAAAGGAACACTCCACTATTTTTTAAAACAGTAAAATGTTCATTTTCCAACTCCCCTAGAGTTAAACAGTTGAGTTTTACCGTTTTCAAATCCATTCAGCCGATCTCCGGGTAGCACTTTTAGCTTAGCTTAGCATAGATCATTGAATCTGAATAGACCGCTCAAAAATGACCAAAGAGTTTCTATATTTGTAATATTTTAAACTTGACTTTTCTGTAGTTACATCATACACTAAGCCGAACGGAAAATGAAGATGGGTGCAGCAGGCACAGTGATATAATGCAGCACCTGAAATAGTCCTCAGCAAATCTGCTAATGCTGCAACTACACAAACTAGCTGAGACTATTTTCAGGTGCTGCATAATATTACTGTGCCTGCAGCACTCATGGTATGGAAGCAAAGTTCCTTGATTATTACGCCAGACTGAGAGTATAGTTCCTAGCTATATCAGCCTAGAAAATCACAACTTTTCATTTTCTGCCGGTCTTAGTACACGATGTAACTACAGAAGAGTCACGTTTTAAATAGGACAAATATAGAAAATCTTTGGTCATTTTTGAGCGAGATGCTAACAGTCTAATCAGATTCAATGATTTTACTAAGCTAAGCTAAAAGTGCTACCGCCAGACCCGGAGATCGGCTGAAAGGATTCGAAAACGGTAAAACTCAACTGTTTAACTCTAGGGGAGTTGGAAAATGAGCCTGTTTTCAAAAAACGTGGAGTGTTCCTTTAATATTTCTCAAAAGAAAATGATTTTTATATTGCTTTAAAAAGGTCACTTTTTAAAGGTCACAAGTGTACAACATTTATGAAAAAGGAGACGTCAGAGAAAAAACATCCTTCTATCCAGCTCAGTCATTACACGTACCTCCTCAACACTCACACAGAGAGACGTTCTTGATTCCAGAATAGTTCCAGCCTTCAATTTTGAACAAGATTGGATAATATATCAGAGAAAAAGGGAGGGAGAAAGAGAGAGAACAGGGAACCTGGCGACAGTATGCATTATACAATGAGCAAATTCACTCCATTTCATTAAAACTGACTGGCACAAAGCATATTGTTATAAAAATGGGTAATAAATAAATTGTGTTTTTAAAACGAAAGCCTCGAGGCTCGCTGTGATTCTCTGATCAGATTAATTCATTAATTTGAACAGGCAGTATACACAGACTTAATCTGAAACACACACACTCCACTTGCACATGCTTCGGCTCAGCAAGATGAAGAGAGGAAGGGACAGGTTGTGAAATGTGCAGCGAGTGTAAAGGCTTTGGGTTTAATTATACAGGTGTGTTGGCTTTCATTAATAAAAGATAAACAATCCAATACGAAATACTAAAGATATTCAGAACACACTTTTATGCCAGAAATTTCTAACACAAAAATAATTAATACCATAAAAATAAATACAATTAAGGTTGTATGATTAATTAAACAGGTATCAAGTGCTAAGTCAATCTTAAGGGAATAGTAAGCATTTAAGAGATTCATCCAAATTTTTGCATATTATTATATAAAAGATATTCTTTTGTATTGAGTAGAAATTTGTTTATTTATTTATTTATTTTCGTGAACTATGCCTTTAATAATTGTGCACTGTATTCCAAGTCTTCTGAAGTTTTGTGTGACGAAAAAGACCGAAAAGTCTCTCAAACTCAAAATTTCAAACTTGACCTGTACTTATTAAAAAAAAACAAAAAAAAAACAGCAGCGTGTCCCTGAAAAGTTCTTCTATTCTGTTCAAAGAAAGGCATAGTGGTTTGGAATTTCATGAGTAAATGACAAAAGAATTGCCATTTTTAGAGAACTATACCTTTAATTCCTGTAGGAAATCACAGCTTCTGAGACAAGCCAAGTGAAGCTCACAAAGCACCTCTGGTGATGTATTTGTGCTAAATGTCTTTCTGTCACTCAGCCAAGCACTGCTGATAAGAAAACCTCAAAGTGTGTGAGTGTACGTTCCTAAAATTAGTATCTCTTTATTGGCCTTTTCCTCTTATTTCCCTGGTGAATTACTCTCAAATGTTCTGAATCACAGTGAACCCGGTTCAACAATCCTGTTAGTCTCAGACACACTTGAAATGTCTCGTAAAAGTGTGCTTTGCCGACAAAAAATGGTCAGATGGAAAGAAAAATTATGGAAACAGAATAGAAAAAAAAGGACGAAGGTGTCTCTGTTGAGATGCAAAATAAAAACTTTAATCAAAGTGAACAATTTAATTTGATGTGAACTGAAAAAGGTTAAAACAGATAAATCCACAGTCTGAACTTGGGTCAATCATGTTAAGCTACATCACTAACAGCCAAATATTGAGTCTAGATTAAATGAAGTAAATCCTTTGAGCCATTTAGTCACTCTATAAGCAGACCTCATGTCAAATATTTTTTTTGCTTAGAGCTTGTTTGTGTCAAAGTGTATCAGAGTTTGCTCAGCTAACACCACAAACAGTTTTTTTTTTTTTGCTAATTGCTTAGTGCAAATGGTTCTGATGTGACTGCTGGCTTATCATCTACACTTGCTTGCCTACTTCCAGTGAAACAACCACTTTATGATGGACTGTGCAAAGCCTCGGTTATAAAAGTGCAACAATAAAACCGAAAAGCAAACTGGCAGACTAAAAAATATTTCATATCATTGCTGCTGAGTGAGAATTTAATGATGAAAACAACATAATTTTCTCTTTCAAGCGCTCATTCATCTATGGTAAGGTAGGAATTAGAGGTCAAAGATGGTCTTGTTTGATTGATGACTTTGGGGTCTCACTTAATTCATCATAAGAAGATGATCTCGCGGGCAGAATGACATAAAACAGACTGACCTGACAGAGAAAAACTCATATATACTATATACCAACATAAAGCTCACACAACTCACTGGGAATTAACATGTCATGATACAGAAACCTTTGGAACGGGATGAAACGTGACCGGACAGGATGATGCAAGATCAGTCAAGTGAAGAATAACCAGGTTCATCAAGAGAGAAGACATGTGCATTTGAAAGTACAGTGCTTTGCTTTTATTAAGTTTTCAAAACTCATATGACAGCTTTGTGGAACACAAAGTTAAGTTGAAATTTACAAATCTCATTATCTGCATATTAAAACGTTGAACATAATGGTAGATCACAATGCATTCAAATAAGATCGGATATTTAAAGGGGTCATATGATGTGATTTCAAGTTTTCCTTTCTCTTTGGAGTGTTACAAGCTGTTCGAGAATAGATAAGATCCCTAAAGTTCCAAAGACAAAAGTCTCAAACTCAAAGAGATATTCTTAATAAAAGTTAGGACTTGCCCACGCCCTTAAACACGCCTTCACATGCCTATGTCACAATGTGCGAAGATTTGCATAATGCCACCCAAATGGACATCACAGGATATTCCACCATGATTCCAGTTCGAAATGAACGTATACATTCCAGTCAAAGTGCACTGAAGTGTGCGAGACGTGAATTTAAGTTATATTTATTTACAGAGGTATATGATGTTGTCCGTGAATGAATGTGCCAAAGTGAGATAAACGTCAACAGATTCCCCCTGCTTAGGAAGTAGGGAGCAATAAACACTGTGTAGGGACCATATCAATGGGAACACAGTTCATGCACAGAGTTCACTTCTAACGAGCTGATTATCTGAATCAGGTGTGTTAACAAAGAGAGACATGCAAAATATGCAGAGCTGGGGCGCAAGGACTGGAACTGAGAACCGCTGGTGTAGAGAAGCACTTGTTGTTTGTCATTTCTCCTATCACAAATGCAGACATGGTTTTATGTTTATGCGGTGCACAGAACGATGAGCTTTGTAAAAAAAAAACGACACATTTCAGAAAGGCAGGGCATAGAGGAGAAACAATAATGTACAGTCTGTAGAAAATAATGATTTTTTTTACTTAAACTGCATAAACACATTTCATTACACAAAATAATGTTCTTTTTAGTAACATCATATGACCCCTTTAATATTGCCATGGCATTTCAGTTTTGAAGTTTGCATTTGGTTTCAGAAGAATTGGAATATAGCTTATAAGTCAAACTTCTGATTCATTTACAGTGATTTTATGTTGATTAAGGAGAAAAGATTAGGCTGAACATTGTATGAAAAAGATTAGGGTGCACATTGTTCAAAATAACTTTCAAAATCAGGTTTGTAATGACATGAGAGTGAGCATTTTTTTTTTTTAAATTTTTGGGTTAACTATCCCAAAAATTCTTTCAAGTTACTTTCTTGTCTACCTCATACAGATATGTCAATGAACACTCTGAGCTTTAAGGAAATGTGTGATATTGAATATATACTATGAAATTGAAATCTATCTTTACATCTGTCTGTTTCAAAGCAATCATGACCCACAGGGGGAAATACCAGAGATGTCTTTCAAAAGTGGCTCTTTGGCTCAAAATCAATCACCCTTCTAGCTCTCGGTCTCACTTTCTTCAATAAATGAATGACGGAAAGAGAGCCAGAGAGAGAGAAAGGCTAAGATAACTGCATGCTGTGATGTGGTCATTAGGATGACTGAAGCTTCCAGCTGATTAAGGGGCTTGTACTCATGTTCTCATGAAAATTACAATTCCTATTTATATTCATGTAAAACTGTTATGAATATGAAGACATAGACATCCTGTATAAAACTAGATTTTTACACTTAATGAAAGAAATATGACTGGAGCTTGCCCGTTTACTAGAGTGATTCATTTGTAAATATGACTTGGGTAACTTCCTGCAAGTTTATATATATATATATTTATTTTTATTTTATTTTTTTTCTGTTTTATTGGCCATCAGGTAATGAGATGAGAAAAACAAAGTTCAGCAGCCCTGTAAAAACTAAAACTATTAGTTTTTTTTCAAATAAAATAAGGATGAAAAATAAATTCTAACATTGGCTTAAAAAAAGCTCAAATACAAAAATTAGAAATGTTGCCTTGCCAGCAAACTGAAATAAAATAAGTTGACTTTTAAATTGCTAAAAATAAAATGGAAATAAAAATATAGCTAAATAGCTGAATTTTATACAAATAAAGCTAAATATAAATATAAAAAAAGCACATAAGACTAAACTAAAATGTCAATGAAAACTGAAATAAGCTAATTTAAAATATTAATATATAGTATACAAAAAGAACTGTTTGGTTATATTCTGCATGATTTGAGGTGTTTGAAACATAAATTGTGTAATTATGAGTTAAACTGAATTATTATGTTCATGGTGTTTATGGTGTTCATTAATCCTTGTAGTCTCATGTACCCAAACAAATGCATTACAGCTGTCAACTGTTAAAATACACCAACTATGCCATTAACCCCAAACTTGAACCAACTTCAGAAAAAGCTGAATTTCTAGACTGCAGCCTTATGCATATAAATTGGACATTAAAAAATGGTGAATCTGTAAAAGGAGACGGAAATTAGAATTCTCTTTCATTTACTTTCTCGCTCACATCTCTTTCCTTTCCTTCACATATCCCTCTGACATGGTTTCAACAGAGTAAACAGCAACTGGCTTGTGTCGACTTCACAGCTGCTGTTTTGTTGGAAGACGCAAGTTAAGCCATTGTTACAAGGTTAAAAGTTATGTGGGCTGCTGGGAGATACAGACAGAGATGGGGGACGTATGATCTCTAGATTTGTTCTTGCCTGAAGATTGCCCTCATGTTCTCTAATAAGGAGACACATTTTCTTTTTATCTGGTTCATGCTGCCCACATCCTCCCTGTCCAACACTAATAATAAATCCCTGAACAGCTATGAACTTACATCTGAATGTCCCACACTGTGAAAACACAAATGCAGTTTCTGCACCAAACCAAAGACCAGCTTGCTTCCAATATAATGATCTGTGCAGTCCAAATGCACTAAAGACATTACTAAAATTACAGCAAAAATAGCCTCAGCCTCTGAAAACATGCATGAGCTGCTCAAAGTTGATTCAATGACCACCTAATACACAAAATATCTAGAAACTGATTGTTTACACAACTTAAAAACTACTTTTCTAAAGTTTCAGGTAAGTGGAATTAAACCTTTGGGAAATAACGGACTAGCAATTAAATCTATGTGAAATAAAAAGTACTTATTTGTGTGTATATATATATGTGTGTATATATATATATATATATATATATATATATGTATATGTATCTGTATATATATATATATATATATGTCGTGTGTGTGTGGGGGGGGGGTAGATAGATAGATAGATAGATAGATAGATAGATAGATAGATAGATAGATAGATAGATAGATAGTGCATAAATATAGTTATATTATATTTAAAAATATCAAAACACATGGTATTTAAGGAAATATTGCAAGAACTGGCTGAAAACCCCCACTCCAATCTAATTTATTCTCAAACTTAAAAATAAATTAATTTTCAGATTTGGTGGAATTAAATCTTTGGAGAAAACTTTTCAATTTAATTAAATCTAGCAATTTACTAGATATTAATGAGTAGAAGGATATATTGCACATTTGTATTTTATTTTATGTGCAATGAGCAGTATTTATTTATTTTTTTTGGGTGGACAGTAATTCTGATTTCATTTGGTCACATTAAAAATGCATAAATTACATAACTGTATATAACAATATCAAAACAAAATAAAGTATCAAAATTAAATATAACATTTTATTTACTTTATATTAAAATATTTTCAATAAAGATTTTAAAATAACATTTTTGAATGTGTAACTCAAAATGTCCAAATATTTTTGTATTTGGACACTATATTATTTATGTATATATTTCATTACTTCTTCCACAATAGCCTGCAGTACTCCTCTAAACAATCTTGTATTTTCTATTATAAAATGATATATTTTGTATTTAAATCCATGAAATTCAGACATTTTGTGTGACTTGTGTCACAAAAGATTTTGTACTCAGACACTGTATATTAATTCTGTATATTTCACTATTTCTTACTTTCATCTTTATTCTAGCCTACTCCTTTGAACGGTCTTTGAACTTTTTACTACAGCAGTTCTCATGTTATTTCCACCTTAAGATGATATGCTCGGTTATATTCCTCATTTGCAGGATTCTTTGACTAAAAGCATCTGCCAAATGAAGAAATGTAAATGTGCCTCTTCTAATTGTGAACCCTGAGCGCACACCGAAGGTGATTGCAGTCAATGGATGCATCATGCAGCATTATTGATTACCTCCATCCATAATGAAGGCTCATCAGAGAGAGAGGGCAAAACAGCATCAGCATCCGAGACAGATGAGCATCCATTCCCACATGACTCCAATCCCTGTCCTAGCTGAAAAAGACCTTCTAAGTGTCACACTTTGTATTGCCGCCGTACTTCAAGAGCTCGAGACACTTACCCCAGGCCATAAATCAGCAGAAACCTTTCAGTCCATCCACCTCTTTATGTTCACAGTAAAAACCACTCTCTGAAGTCATTTAGAATTGCTTTCGAGTGTGCCCTATTTTTGCACCACACCTCCACAGCAGTGACCTGGAGAGAAAAAAAAAAAGAGGACAAAAAGTATTTCAGAATGTTTTTCATATCTATTTAGCACTGACCAATATAACCCATGAAATGGCTTAACGAATGTCTTCTTTTCTATTGAAACAGTAAGTCTGGACAGGACATATCAAATAGTTTTTTTTTAAACATACTTTGCTACTTGCTAGTTCATAGAAGAGACGATTTCAATCAATATTTTTGGTTTGTTTTCCCATATGAAAGAAAATCTGTACATTGTAAATGCTGTACATTGTATGTTTTTCAAAGTTTTACATAAAATAAAGATTATCGGAGCTCTTTGTAAAGAAAATACAAGTCTTTTTACTTGAAAATGTCATGTTTTATTCAATGTGTTACGTTCTGTTTCTTCGTTATGCTTATGGAATTTACTGGCAATTTTTGAGTTTCAAAGTTCTTAATGATATTTTCAATATATCTACTAATAGGTTAACATACACTAAACGCCACTTATGTTTTTAAATGCAATCATGTGCTAATTCATTTTACAAACGTAGATTCAACATCAGAGCCTCTCTCAACTCGTTTGTGCTTCAAGCAAACAACCTCCATAAGCGAAAGTGTAAAAGAGTGTGGATGTGAATCATGGGTATTGAGGCACCTGTTCCTCATTATCTGCACTCAGACATAAGTGGAGATGTTCTGACATCAGTGACATCGTTACGACTTACTTTCCGTAAGTGTTTAAATACGACAAGTGAGATTTAACCATTGTGTACAAACCTGACCACATCTGGCTAATTTATGCCTAATTGATAAAGTGCAATTAGGCATAAATTGTAAGCATTTTACACCAAAATCAGAGGGTATTATACAGTTTCAATACTCATCCCTTGCTCTTTATTTCTTTCTTCTCTATCTGTCATTAACATAAACACCATACATGCATAGGCAAAAGAAACTGCTCAGCTGTGACCCCAAAGGTCAGTGACAACTGAATAAGGTGAATTAAAAAACTAGGTAAGTGTTTAAGAATGATGTTTAATTATAAATCTATATCACAAGCTCAAAATACACACACACACACACACATATATATATATACAAGTGGTCAAGATAAAAGCCAAAGGCATAACCCTTTCAGCCACTTCAAGAGAAGTTGGTCATTCCAAATCTGTGATTTCTTGAATATTGCAGGCTCATAATGACACTAATTCATTCAAGTGCCCTGACAAATGCAGAAGACAGGATAATGCAGACACTCTCGAGTGGGGAACCGGTTCAACACTACAGCTGAAAATGCTCTACAGTTCAGCGCTGAATAGGGTCTGGTCCTGTCTTGGCACATTTAAGAGAAGACGGAGTGAAAGTGCTCTCTGCAGTGACCAAGCCTCTCATCAGCAGAAACAATCAAAAACCCAGGCTCACCTTTGCTGAAGAGCTGTGTGGAGAGAGAAGAACTGGTCCAAAGTTCACAAAGTTCATAAATCTGATTACAGATTGTAAGATTGCCAGCTGGGACTAGTTTATTAGACTGAGAGTGTGGCACAAGCTCAACACATTTTCCTTTAACTATATGGAATTGTTATTTTGAACATGATAGGACCTAATTTGAGAACTTAATTTTCCCTTTTCCGTTTACCAAATGGAAAACTACCATACTGTTTTATAGCATACGCTTAAAACCAAAATAATAAAAAGACTAGTTCACATCTGCCAAAGGCCTTTGCTAAATTAATATAGTTATGTTATTGTTCATTACTGTGAAGCTGCTTTGGAAAAAAATCTGACCTGTATAAACGTTATATAAATAAATGTGCCTTGACTTGTATATATGATTGAAGGATGAAATGCAAGGCGCTTGGTTGCGTCTATTGAGGGCGCGCGCCGAGCGCACTTACATTTACTTGTGAGGTTGTATTTCTTATCGGTTAGGGGCGTGTAGTCGAGGAGACAGAGGGCGGTTCTTGAGCTTGCCAGCCTCTTCAGTGGGGACTGGATTTATGGAATGCAACACTTGTCAGGCAATCTTCATGACGCCTCACCGCAATTGAGGCACACCGATGTGCACCATCAGAATATGACATGTGTCTCTGAAACTTAAATGCATCGGTCCTCTCCAGTCTAAGTGTGCTCACTTGAAGACTCTTTCGGGATTCCCGTCTGCTGCCTTTTACGCACGAGTATCCGTGCGCAATGAAGCTCTGGACAGCGCGCACCTCTCCACATACCTGAGAGAGCGCAAGCGATTTTACGCATGAACATCACAGTTCGTTTCCAAACCCAACCATGTGCAACGCATCGAACCAATCTACGGCGAACAACGACACCGACCCGTTCGGCAGGAACGAAGACGTGGCCAAAATGGAGATCACGGTGTTAAGCGTCACCTTTCTCGTGGCGGTGGTCGGAAATCTGTGCGTGCTGCTGGCCATGCACAACACCAAGAAGAAGAGTTCACGTATGCACCTGTTCATCAAGCATCTGAGCCTCGCGGACCTGGTGGTGGCTTTCTTCCAGGTTCTTCCACAGCTCTGCTGGGAGATCACCTTCAGGTTTTATGGACCTGACTTCCTTTGCCGGATTGTCAAGCATCTCCAGGTCCTAGGGATGTTCGCATCCACCTATATGATGGTGATGATGACACTGGACCGCTACATCGCCATATGTCACCCTCTGAAGACCCTCCAGCAGCCCACGAAGCGCGCCTACATCATGATCGGGTCCACTTGGCTCTGCAGCCTGTTGCTCAGCACCCCTCAATACTTCATCTTCTCTCTGAGTGAGATCCAGAACGGCTCGGATGTGTATGACTGCTGGGGACATTTCATCGAGCCGTGGGGCATCCGCGCCTACATCACCTGGATCACTGTGGGTATCTTCCTCCTCCCTGTCATCATCCTCATGATCTGCTACGGGTTCATATGCCACAGTATCTGGAAGAACTTCAAGTGCAAGACCAAAAGAGGCTCCCCGCACAGCTCTAAGAACGGGGTGATTGGAAAGGCGTCTGTCAACAGTGTCACCATCATCTCAAGAGCTAAACTAAGAACAGTGAAGATGACATTCGTGATTGTTTTGGCATACATTGTGTGCTGGGCTCCGTTCTTCATCGTACAAATGTGGTCAGTCTGGGATAAAAACTTCTCCTGGGATGGTAAGTTGTCACATGGTTAGGATACACAAGCAAATATATTATTAAATACAATATTAAGTTTAATAGGCAATACGTATAAAAAAATTAAAATAAACAAACATTACAAGGCACTCTATTCTCTTTCTTCGATTTAATTTCAAGCCTTAATTAAGGCAAGCATAATAATAAGCTAAGAAAATAGCATAATATATTCGCTAATTGTGGCAATATCACAATACTAACAAGGTACAATTGCAAGCATGTCCAAAAATAATTGCATACATGTTTTTAATTTTCTTTGCTTATAGGAATGCTGATGGAATTTCTATTATAATTAGGAACCATACCAGAGACTAACTAAGAAAGAACCCAATAAGACCATACTGGATTCCAGAGTCAAGCGTATTTTATAAATCAGAATTTCAGTTTATCCAGTAAGATCTTATCTGTCTATAGAGGATTCTTTTCTGAATTCCATTAGCATTCCTTTGAGATCACGGGATACAAGGAGTTGTACTGCTGTTTTTCCATAATTATCAGTATTTATATACTGTACCATTGTATAATGCTCATTATATAAAACTAATATTGCCTTATTGGAAGTTTGTCTTCTGATCTGGAGACATACTTGGACACCATGAAAGGAAAAAATCATTGATTACATAACCTAATTCTTGGTCAGTATATAAGTCTGAGAAGGCATATTGATCTATTTATAATTAATTTAAGCTTAAAAAACTGAAGAACTAACTGCTGTGCAAAGACTCAAGAGTACCAAAAAAAAAAAATTTGATTTTCAGAACGTAGAAAGCCAATCTACTATTATTCGATTATCAAAACAGATTTTAGGTCAAGTAGATGTTACTGATAGATGTAGTATAAGAAAATAAAAATAAAAACTCATTAATTCATTAGTTCATTAGTCTGACCAATTCACTTGGGCTGATTCTTCAACCTGCAAGCTTTCTGTTACCAGGCCAGATCATTAACCACAAGGCTAAATCACTCAATCTTCCTGTTTTTCAGATTCTGAAAATGCAGCGGTGAGCCTCTCTGCCCTGCTGGCGAGTCTCAACAGCTGCTGTAACCCATGGATCTACATGCTCTTCAGTGGGCACCTCATTTATGACTTCTTCGCCTGTTTCCCCTGCTGGAACAAACCCCAAAACACATTACACAAAGAGTACTCAGAAAGCAGCATCCGGAGGAACACCCTCCTGACCAAGCTGGGTGCCGTCCGGACCAAAGATGGGTCTGACTCATGGAAAGACCCATGCAACTCACGAAAGTCCAGTCATTCTTTAGGGCTAGACTGTTCACGCAAATCAAGCCAGAGCGTTCCAGTGGAGTCATAGGAGCCAGATGGGGATAAATAAAGAGACATGAAAATAAATGTATAAATAAAATACATCTTCTAATCTGTTTTATTATACATAATGAGAATTTATTAACAAAAGAGAAGATGTGTCATAGTCTAATCATTTTCTGCTTATATAAGTTCCTCACTCAAAATGATTTTGGAAATGTCGTACATTGAATGAGCTTTTGATTACCTACAAATGTGTTCATTCTTATAAATGATGCATTTTATTTTACAGCACATTATGTTGTGTTGCACTTTCCTTTACGACTAAAGTCTGTGACTTCAGGTTTGTATTTTACTGTTTAATATTGGTGAGAACTTCAGCTTCATTTCTTAGGCTGATGTGTGTCTTATATGTGTACACGATAACATGAAGCTCTTTTTGACTAGGTGGGAGTAAAAGAGTATATCGTGAGTTATGTGTCAGTGTTATGACTGACAAAAAAAAAAAAATAGTTTTTCCGCACTGGTGTATGACTTGAGCTTGTGATCGTGCCAAACTTTAACTGAGCAAAATAAAACTGAAACAGTTTGTTTGGAGTTTGGCAAACTGTTTATGCAAATATATATATATATATAAAATTGTGCATGAAATCATGATGTTTCAAAAAAAGAAAGAAAAAAAAACCTGTGAAGAGAATAAATATCAAGACATGTAAATATATAAAAATATATCAACAAGTGCAAATAAAACATGCCAGTTACAAACAATCTGAGTGTGTGTCCAGTTTGGTTAAAGCAATAGTTAATAATTTACTCACCTGCAGGCCATCCAAGATGTAAGATAAGTTTGTTTGGTTTGAAGAGATTTAGCATTACATCACTTGCTCACCAATGGAACCTTTGCAGTAAATGGGTGCCGTCAGAATGAGAGTCCAAACAGCTGATAAAAACATCACAATATTATAAAAGCAATCCAGTCCATCAAATAATGTTTTGTGAAAATCTGTTTGCAATAAACAAATTCTTCAGTAAGACATGTTGCTTTCAAAAAAAACTGTTGCTTTCAGTTAAAATATGAGTGCTATTCCATAATATTGCTTTCTCCATTAAAATTATTCATCATCCTTATAACACACAGGCTCAAAAAATGTTTGATTGACAGGTCTGTTCCAGATTCAGATACATTATATTAGTAATAATGGCACTGAGATCAAAGAAAGATTAAATATAAACTTAATAAAGTTATTTTTACTGGCAAGGTGAGCTGTTTTCTACTGTGCTGACCAGTGTCTGCAATCTAGCTTGCATAGAGTTTTTCTTGCACCATAAATGCCAATAATAAACCTTTATTTTTAAGAGTGTAGTGGAGTAACAGCTGTAGTTGATCCCATTTACTATGAACTTGTTCCACTAAAGTTTCACTAATCTATAGTTTTATTATAAAACTTTTTTTTCTAAAGAATACATAAATTGCTTTAAATGAAACCATCTGCTAAATGATTAAATGTAAATGAAAACTGCGCTTAGATTATCTTTATTTAAAATAAATACCACTTGGTTTAATATTGTGATCTATACAATTACATTTTAAGTGCGACTAAATATTTTAGGGGCCACTAATGTGTTTGTGTGTCTGTGTGTGTGTGTTAAGGGTGATCCTTTACATCTGCTTCAATCTCAGTGTGGGTTACATTTAAACTCTCTTCATCTCCCACAGCTTTCCCTTATCTGCTTAAAATGAAAACCCCAGTGGCTCCAATCTGCCCATACCAGTCTTATCAACTGGTACATTCTGGCTAAGCCAGGATTCGAACAAACCACATCACATGATGCCGGTTTCATCCCCGGGCCTGAACACCACTGGGAAAGCAATCAGCATTTTATTATACAATTGTAACCCATTTGACAGGTAATATCAGACTCATCATTTAAACTAAATGTTTCGGATGGGTAAAGTCTGGTTTGTCAATGAGTCAACCCAGAGAGATTCTTTGTTTTTAGGCAGCAAATCTAATAAAGTCAAGGGCCATGTAGACTTAAAAAGACATTGAAGATATAACAGAGAGCCAGGAGGGAGGTTCCACTAAAACATGTGCAGAAGACACATACAAACACAACAAACTGAACCTGGGTATCCTTCCACGAAGAACCTTCAACATTCATGGAATTTTCTTTATAACGGAAAAAAGTTCTTTAGAATATTTAAGTTCTTAGAAGGTTCTGTTACAAACCTTTGACTGAAAAATTCTTTCTCTATGCGATGCTGTGAGAACACCCTTCTGCATGTACCTGTCACCTTTAATTATAGAGTGAAGGAGGCCTTTCCTTTTTATGTGCTAAGTATTTCATTAATGCATCATTCTCTTCAAACATTCACTTTGTCAGCTTACTGGTGTAATTGGGATCGCAGCTGTTACCTTGTCCTCACATGCTCCTGAATAACAAAGAAAGGTAAGATAAGTTCAGGTGAAGGAAATGATAAAACTTTCTCACTTCAGATTTATTCTTGAATGTTCCATTCATAAACACACTTTGTCAGGGACTGGAGTCTTGGTTTAAAGGAATATTCTGGTTTAAGCATTTCTGACATGCTGTTAATTACTACAGAAAATATATAAAAGTACACAAAAACGTGTTCAGTACTTCATTTGTAATGGCGCACCATTGTCCCATAGACAAACACTAAATAAATGTTTCAAGGATATCAAAGAACATTACTTACTTTGAACACAAACAGTTTGAATAAATGCATTGTTGTTCTATAGCTTGGCTCGAACCATAACAATATGATAAATTATTTTGAAAGGTTGCCAGGAAGGATGGTGCATTGTTTAAGACAGGAAGTTTAGCTTGGGGTTAATGGGGGAGAAACCAAAACAGAACAACTTTCATCGTGCAGCTTGCCTACTGGAAGCTTTCCTGCTGAGCACAATGTCTAGATGATGAGAACAAACCCAGCTATACATATCCATAATACTCATAATGGCTTCCTATCCACCTTCCTTATTTACTATTCCTCTGAAATCCCCAAATCCTCATATAGACTTTTGCTGACCTCTAGGTTTCACATAAGATATTACAACTTAAACACAGTTGATGGACAGTAGATATACATTTTATCTTTAAATTAACTATTAAGGACACCACCACTCATAGCTACCATATTAGCATTTTCAAATTTTACAAAATCTACCTTACCTCTTGCACATACATAATAATTATGATTTCAAATAATACTTTTAAAATTATTGGTTTAATGTCAACAGCATTTGCTTTACTTAGAGAGAATATTTATGTTGTAAACTAAGTATCCTATAACCTATATGCTGTATTGTATTTAAATATTTAAACAACGGAATATTTTAAATAGGTCTATATGCCTACTACATTTGAAAAAAAAAAACAATATATTTTATAACTTTAAAATTTAAATTATATTAATATAGTTTTAATGATATATGTATAACACATCTTTTTTTTGCATATTATTAAAAATGTAGCATTTCTTTTTTATTTAAATTATTTTGCAAACTACAGTACTCGTGTAACTTACACAATAAAAAACTAATATTTGCCGTATTTGTCAAAATGGGAGGAGCCTTAAAACCTCGAGAGCGCTAAACGTTGAGCAAAAGCACATTCACGCTTTCACGCACGGGGAAGAGCTACGAACTGTTTGCATGTGTAGTCCGCCTTCAAAATCAAACGATAATATGAGTAATAAGGGTCCCATATGGAAAAGAGTGCGGTCTTACGCTGGACCTGTTCCGAGGGCGAGGCATGGGCACCGGCCCGTAGCCATACGAGAGCTGCTGGTAGTTTTTGGAGGTGGAAACGAAGGAATAGCGACCAATCTGCACGTTTATAACTCAGGTAGGGCACTAAATATACTACATAAGTTACCTAGTACAGTGGATGGATAATTTATAAAACATATAGAGACGTGACTCCAGATTGCACGTAGTTCTCAGCAATTTATTCCCTTAATTATTGTAACAAATCATTGGTTAATATACATTAAAAAAGTTAGGAATGCTTCTAAACTCTATCATGATGTTTTCATATTCATTCATGCTGACTGGCTTATGTACATTAAAATAGACATTCCATGACACTTTTTTTAAATTCACATGTACACAATAATGCACAATAATTAACGAAAGTTATAAACTACATATTTCAGTGAGCAAGCGGTGGTAGATGATATCCCTTCCCAAGCAGTGAGAGGCGTCATTTGTGAAGGCACACGGATCCTGGTGTTTGGTGGGATGGTTGAGTTTGGCCAGTATACCAACAGCCTCTATGAACTGCAGGTGATCCCTTACTGTATTTCAGTTGATACCTAAATTAAAACATTAATAGTTCATGATGGTAGTACACAGCTTTAGGAGGGCCCTGATTTCTAACTGTTCTTTCATGCCAGTCGATGGCTGTGGAAGAAACTAAAGGCCCCGTCCACCAAGGAACACATCACCTCCATGCCCACGGATTGGCCACAGCTTCACTCTTCATGCTAATAAGTGTTACCTTTTAGGCAGATTGGCCAATGACAGTGAAGACCCAAATGGCAATGTTCCAAGGTGTGCACGTTTATATGCATTTATTCATGTCAAATTCAAAAAGGCATGATGCATGTTTGTGTTTTTATGCAGATATTTAGATGACTTCTATGAGCTAGAGCTGCAGGTCCAGTCTGGCGTTAAAGGCTGGAACATTCCTGAAACCAAAGGTGGAGGCCTGTCAGCCAGGGAATCCCATAGTTCGGTGGTGTACTGTGTCAAGGGTGGAAGTGCCCCCAAACTCTAAATATTTGGGGGAATGTGTGGGCACAGACTAAATGATTTGTGGCAACTAGACATCGGTAAGGCCTTGTTCATACTGATAAAAATAAGAGAGCTGTGTGACATCTATCGCTTTTTTATAGTTTGTTTAATTTAAGCTGATGTCCTAATTATTTCAGAGACTATGACTTGGTCATTGCCTTCAACCAGAGGTCAACTGCCACTACCCAGGAGTCTGCACACCTCCAGTGTGATTGGAAGCAAGTAATGCCACAGTAATGTTTCTTTTGATTTGATTTACTGTAGAGACCTATTCAGTCTCTGGTCCTAAAAACAGGAAAATAAAGTTGTGCATTTTAAAGAAGAATAAAAAAATGATGATGTAGATTAAAAAAAAATATCAATAGAAACTTTCAATGCAGTCAAATATCAAGTTGAAATAACAAAAATATAAAAAATATATAGTTTAACTTACAATCTGCAAAGGAGTAAAGAAATATGTTCAAATAATCCATTTCCATTACTCTTTGTGTAATCAAATAACTTTACATAAAGTTAATGCCTAATAAAATTTAAATCTATAATTTTCCATCACTGTTTGGATTCTGTCGCCTCAGGATTAAGCATAAAATAAATCTTTAGAATAATTTATACATGTGGAAATCAGATTTTAACAAATAATTGTAACCTGACCTGAAATAGGAATCATGTCTTTGTGGCAGTTCTTCTGCTGATTAAGGGATAATACAAGACTTCTTCAACTTTCAAATTGTTGTTGAAATCAAAAAATGCAAAAAAGTTTTTTAAACCAGCGCAGCAAGATTCGTAAGAAACAAGTATTGGATTTCATTCAGCAAATATGATGCAGAGCAGTGCAATTAACAGTTTCATGTCAAGTCACAACGGCTTCAAAATTCCCATTTGAGAAATGATTGAGGCTCTTCGTTTAATGTTAACAAAACTGCTATTCAGAAAACCCATTAGAAATCCATTAGGGATGAATTAGCCTCTTGACGTCAGGACTGAACAACTCCATTGTCCATTTCATCTCTCAATTTCACTTTTCAATAAAGTCAAGATGTTCAGAGATGGTTCTACAGTCAGAACGGTTATTATTCCATTATTTTGTATATAATTTTACCTCTTACTGTCTCATTTTTTCCACAATTTCTCGTCTTCTTTATCTTCCTGTTGTAGGTTATGTGTTTGGAGGCTGGGTTCCTGTTGGAGAGGCAGAGGACGCACTTGCCGCGGATGGAGTCAAGTGGGTTTGCACCAACTCTCTATGCTAAACCTTGGTACGATCAAAAATATTACATTATTCCTGCAGCTAGATAATCTCAGAAATTGCTTTATTAACATTCAGTGTTTTATCTTGGTATGGTTTGCTTACTGTAGACACAATGACATGGCATGACTTGACACCGGAAGAAGACCAGCAGCGATCGGCTTCAGGCGAACAGTTAGTTGAACAGGAAGAGGGTAATGCACACTGGCCGAAAGCATGAGCTGGACACTGCGCAGTAACTGTCGACACTCGACTTTATGTATGGAGTGGGCTAGATGGATACCAAATGTACAATAACTACCAGGTTTGCTGCAAAGATCTGTGGTACCTGGAAACAGGTGAGTGATAAAGGACGACAGTCGATACATCAACAAAGTTTACATCTGAACTTTGAAAGCAACAGTTTGTCATCTGTCGTGTGTAGAAAGACCTTCCACTCCCTTCCACAGCGAGTTTAAAACCTGCCAGCCTGGATTTCCTGGAGCCCCATCTGCTGTAAAAATCACAAAGGTACAATCATTCTTCTCAGTGATGACAAACAGTTTGCAAACAAACACTTTAGATGCTATGTCATGATTTCAGGATAAAGATTCAGTGCATATCACCTGATCACTGAATATTCCATGTACTTGGCAGTGAGAAAAAGTCGAGGGAATAGCATGGAGCAACCTGGAGAGCTAGCCTTTATCCAAATCTACCACAGTACCAAGACATCATGCACAGTCAGCGAAAGCCAGCTGAGCAACGCACACATCAGCTGCTATGCACGACCTGCCGTCATCTTCCGAATCGCTGCCAAGAGTAAGCAGGGCTACGGTCCAGCGACTCGGATCCGCTGGCTGCAAGGTGTGCAAGAACTTCTAAAGCTTTGACTCATGAGCGTATCTTTATCAAATCCTCATTTTCCTTGTGTTGATGTATGTCCTATTGAACAGGAAGTTGGGGGTGGGTCTCATATTCAAATAGTCTTTGGTTTTTATGTCAAAGCCATGAAACACATATATATATATATATATATATATATATATATATATATATATATATATATATATATATATGCAAAGTGAATTCAGTTTCATGAGTCTTTAAGAAGAGTTGCTTGTAGAAGAACAGCAATTATGGCATTTAAACTTCACAAACCAATCATAATTTAAATTAATTAAAAAAATATTTAAGAGCCAACTTACCTTTATTATGGCACTCTTCATGCTGTTGATGTTTACTGGCCAAATATTTGACCAAAAATACAGTAAAACTATATTGAGAAATATTATTATAATTTTAAATAGCAGTTTTAATATATTTTAAAATGTAATGTATTCTTGTGGTGGCAAAGTTGTACTTTCAGCATCATTACTCCAGTCTTCAGTGTCACATGATCCTTTAGAAATCATTCTAATATGCTTATTTGCTGCTCAAGAATAATTTCTTATCATCAATAGTGAAAAGTTTTGCTGATTAATATTTTTTTGGAATCTATGATACTTTTTTTCAGGTTTATTTGATTAATATAAAGTTCAAAAGAACAGTATATTTAAAATAGAAATCTTTTGTAATAGTATTGTCACTTTTTTTATCAATTTCATGCCAAATAAAATAACTTTAGTTAATTTCCCAAATGTCTGAGCAGTAGTGTACACTACAATATAATCTAAAGTGCAACACACAGTCCAGTCCTAACAGCTGAACGCATCATCCTACAGATGCGAGTACCGGTAAGCTGAAATCGTCAGTGACGCAGACAGACATCAGTCCTCCACCTGCAGATGAACTCTCACCCCTTATGGTCGGCCAGCTGCTGTACTGACTGCTTTAATACTTCAGGACTGCATTTCATTCTCTTTATTATTCCACAAAGCCTTTTGCCATTTTAATTTAACTCCTCTGATGACTGATCCCAGTCCAGTTAAAAAAAAAAAAATCTTGATAGCCTTTTAATGTCATGCTATTGTTTATACTGTGGCTTTAGGTTTATCAGTATCAGTAAAATAGGTCATTATCACTATAAAATGTACATTTTACTTCAACACTTTTTTTTATATCGAGTATATAAATGTATTTTTATTATGAACTTATAGCCAGACAACACTTTTTTTTTTAAATATCTCCAAATCCATACTATAGTTTTTGTGAGCAAAATTCATAAACCACTTTGCCAAGTCTTAAACTGCATGTATGTTTCTAAAAAGAGGCTCCTGTATTTTTAAGAACTGCATAATTGCCAGTAGTTTGAACAAACAGCTCTACCAGAGCTCTTTTCATTTCCGAAAAGCCATCCAGGTCTTACTCTTAACAGACTTTTAACTGGAAACTTATATTTTTAGTTGTTTTGCCTTTACAAAAACATTAAAAGCTGAAATTCTGCAATTTGGGTTAAATATTCAGTGCACTAAACATTATAATACATCTACTTTAACATTTACCCTGCACAATTAGTATAATCTGTCTACTGGGGGATTTTTAATATCCCATTTGTAAAATTGCTTCTGCAGTTGTACATAAGAGATTATATCTGTATTATGTTCTATTAGCATGCCACTAACCTAGAGAGCTTCAGAGAGTATTAATGACACACATTGTGCGATTTCAAACATAGCTCTTAAAAACATTGTCAGGAATGTGATGCACCACAACCCTTTATTGAACGCAAAATCTTGGAATTTCTTTTTGTGACCACTCTGGTTTTTTTTTTTTTTTTTTTTACATCTGTCCCATAACATTTAAGTCAAATATAGAGCATTTTGGCATACACTCCCATAATGGTCTTCTCGTGTAGACTAAAATTGACTAAAAATGTATTCCAATAAAATTCAGTTTGAAACCTCTGTTATTGACAAATTAATTATTGGCAAAGCACACATTTGTTCCAATTAATTTTGATCTTGACCATTTTTATCGGTTAATTTTTTTAAGATCTTAAACAAGATTCAAAGAAGACAGTTCACTTTTATTTATTCAAAGAATCAGCATAATGTCAGTTCAATATGTTAATTAAGATCAAATATCATATGAAATGAGAACTCCCTCAATTCTGAGAATGTAAATTGTTAATATGGCCTTTCCGTCTGCCCACTGCCCCATCCCAAAAATTGTAAATTATTAAATACAAGGAAACCCCCCTCCCTCCTCCCAAACTGGCCTAAATATAATACTGAATGAATTACAAGACATAACTTTAGATCTAATCAGCCTCCTGGCAACAGGCACTTTTGTTCCTGCTCTGGTAACCGGGCATCTCTTGGTCTTCCAGCACGGACCTGAAAACTTTGCAAGGCAAGAGATAAGTCTGTCTGGACACTGGACAGGCTATTAGATATACTCGTGCCGGTCTTCAGTCATGAGAACTGTATCTGCTGCACGCCAGGGATCTAAAGGAGGAGAAAAGGTTTAAACACGGAGCAGAACTAAAATTTACTAGAGAAAATGGTTCAGTGTCAGATCTTTTTATTCAAACATTAAGAATTTTAAGTCATATCAGTATTTTAACATGGGTTGGTTTACAAACTAACCTGCTGGTACGAAGTGGTGTATACCATCACGTTCTGTTGCTGGCCGTCTGCAGTGATCAGTCCTGCAGGCAACTGACCGGCTGGAAGTTAAACACAACATTAATTCAGTACGGAAACCTTTTAAAACACTAATAACTGTAAATATGCAAGAAAATAGTGCCATATGTTTTGATTTTGCATTACATTTTTTGAACATGGAACTTGCTAAGGAGGGAAGGGAAATACACATGCATGAATCAAGCTATATATATATAAGCTTTATACATGAAAGAGTTTGCACTTACTGAAACTGTCATCTGTAAGCTCTTCTCCAAGGCCTTCGCTCACTGTAACCGGAGTGACTCCTTTCTCACCCTTCATTGCCTTGGAAACATAAATGTTACTTCACTTCTAACCACAATTTGTGCTTTAAAAATTATATTTATGATAACACATGCAGGTATTGCTTTTCTACAAATTACATTCAGCAATATTCTACATCATAAGTGCAAGCGATGTATCTTTATTCAAACTATAAAGTCCTTTATATTCAACTTCAACTTGTATTGATGTTATTGATATTGGTGTTTTTAAACCATGATCTTCAATTTACTGTTAATTTTGCAGATTGAGTAATACCTCTCTGAACTTCTGCAGGTAGACTTTAAGTGGCTCCACGTACATGTCAAAACCCAGAGTGGACATAGCAAACAGGATGTCCTCTCCGTTTATGGTTTTGCGTTTCTCTTGATGGCATCTCTCACTGGCCTCAGATGTCATGAAGCTGATGAACTCACTCACACACTCCTGAACACACTCTTTTGCATCCTTTGCTATCTGTAATTTAAAAAGAGAGAAGACAGAAGCAATCAAGGTTACTTATACACAAGATTAGGATTTGAAATAGATTGCAGTTAAAAAGCTAATAAAATATTGAAAACAGTTTATTATTATTATTATTATTATTATGAGTTCTCCGAACTGGGAAACAATTTTAAAATTCCCTGATATTACCTTTCCAGTCTGTGGGATGGCATTCTTCATGATGCGGGCAACATTTGCGATGGGAAGGTAGATGTCCTGTTCTCGGAAATAGTCTTTGCTGCCATTGCCATCCTCGTGGTCATTGAAACTTTCATCCCCATCATCTGCACAAAAGAAGAAAAAAAAAAACATGACAATGGACAATCAAACTTACTTCATAATAATCATGTTCTTCATTATCGCTAACAAAGATTAATTATTTATGGTGACTTCATGTCCATACCATCCTGGGTCTGTAAGACATATGTCCCTCCGGTCATATACTCTCCAGTTATTCCTAACTGAGTGGTATCTGTGGTGCTGCTGTCTCCGTCCATCTGAAAACAAACGGGACAATGATGGTTAAAACATTTATTCCAATTACAGCTTTATGATGGGCAAAAATATACACTCATGATCCAAGACTACTAAAATAACTACCGGAGTACAAAAAGGTTTAAAAATAATACTGAAAACTCATATTAAATAATAACCACATATATATATATATATATATATATATAACATTTATAAAACATTTACACATTTAGTAGACGCTTTCATTCAAAGAGAAACAAAAAGAACACTTACAAAAGAGGAACAAAATGTAATTCGTCAAACAACAAAGACACTACAATAAAGAAACTAGATTTAGAATCTTGAGATGCTTTTTTCAACAAATGTTTACAAAATATAACTCAAATAATAAAATAAATAGGCAAAAATATGTACGTGGCTCTGGATGTGTTATTCAAAGAGTTTACAATTGGTCATATTATGATTTGTATGTATTTCTGGCAGCCTTTGTTAATAGCTACGTTAGCAGGTTAGCATCGTAACAGCTCACGCTTACAAATTACAAACGTTTAACATAACAAAATAGCTTATTTATGAACAATCTGGATACTTTAACTAGAAATTAGCGGTCTTCTTTTTAATTAAACTTGTTGTTTGTTAAATGTGGTCAAATGTGGCATCGGGGCCTCGTCTGCATTTAGCCTCCATCTCTCAAATTATCCCTTACCCATCCTCAAACATTGATTCTTTTAAGACTTCCTGCATTTAACGGCTGCCTCGGCCTGGTAAAACCCGTAAAAACCTGCCGATATTGGCCTTTTCTATCCGTTAAACACGAGAATTACCGCTGAAGTAGATCATTTGACCGGAGCCACAAATACAAACCTCACTCGCGCTCGCGCTGCTACTTGATTGGACGGAAACGGGGCTGCGCGCGACAGTTTGTGCACACACTTGTGCACGCGCGGATATCGGTCACCAGGGGGCGTGCTGGAAACGAGAATGTGAATTAAAACCAACTACAGAAGAGGTTGCATTTATCGAGATATATATCTTCCTTTTACCTAGCAAATCGATTTTATTGACCTTAATCATTAAAACGTTTTTTTTTCCATCATGTTCACCTTAATTTGATTTGATAGCATGATTAGACCCATACTCTGTAGGCCTACATACAACCCCAATTCCGGAAAAGTTGGGACGTTTTTTAAATTTTAATAAAATGAAAACTAAAGGATTTTCAAATCACATGAGCCAATATTTTATTCACAATAGAACATAGATAACGTAGCAAATGTTTAAACTGATCAATTTTACACTTTTATCCACTTAATTAGCTCATTTAAAATTTAATGCCTGCTACAGGTCTCAAAAAAGTTGGCACGGGGGCAACAAATGGCTAAAAAAGCAAGCAGTTTTGAAAAGATTCAGCTGGGAGAACATCTAGTGATTAATTAAGTTAATTGATATTAGGTCTGTAACATGATTAGCTATAAAAGCTTTGTCTTAGAGAAGCAGAGTCTCTCAGAAGTAAAGATGGGCAGAGGCTCTCCAATCTGTGAAAGACTACGTAAAAAAAATTGTGGAAAACTTTAAAAACAATGTTCCTCAACGTCAAATTGCAAAGGCTTTGCAAATCTCATCATCTACAGTGCATAACATCATCAAAAGATTCAGAGAAACTGGAGAAATCTCTGTGCGTAAGGGACAAGGCCGGAGACCTTTATTGGATGCCCGTGGTCTTCGGGCTCTCAGACGACACTGCATCACTCATCGGCATGATTGTGTCAATGACATTCCTAAATGGGCCCAGGAATACTTTCAGAAACCACTGTCGGTAAACACAATCCGCCGTGCCATCAGCAGATGCCAACTAAAGCTCTATCATGCAAAAAGGAAGCCATATGTGAACATGGTCCAGAAGCGCCGTCGTGTCCTGTGGGCCAAGGCTCATTTAAAATGGACTATTTCAAAGTGGAATAATGTTTTATGGTCAGACGAGTCCAAATTTGACATTCTTGTTGGAAATCACGGACGCCGTGTCCTCCGGGCTAAAGAGGAGGGAGACCTTCCAGCATGTTATCAGCGTTCAGTTCAAAAGCCAGCATCTCTGATGGTATGGGGGTGCATAAGTGCATACGGTATGGGCAGCTTGCATGTTTTGGAAGGCTCTGTGAATGCTGAAAGGTATATAAAGGTTTTAGAGCAACATATGCTTCCCTCCAAACAACGTCTATTTCAGGGAAGGCCTTGTTTATTTCAGCAGGACAATGCAAAACCACATACTGCAGCTATAACAACAGCTAGCTTCGTCGTAGAAGAGTCCGGGTGCTAACCTGGCCTGCCTGCAGTCCAGATCTTTCACCTATAGAGAACATTTGGCGCATCATTAAACGAAAAATACGTCAAAGACGACCACGAACTCTTCAGCAGCTGGAAATCTATATAAGGCAAGAATGGGACCAAATTCCAACAGCAAAACTCCAGCAACTCATAGCCTCAATGCCCAGACGTCTTCAAACTGTTTTGAAAAGAAAAGGAGATGCTACACCATGGTAAACATGCCCCGTCCCAACTATTTTGAGACCTGTAGCAGAAATCAAAATTGAAATGAGCTCATTTTGTGCATAAAATTTTAAACTTTCTCAGTTTAAACATTTGCTATGCTATCTATGTTCTATTGTGAATAAAATATTGGCTCATGTGATTTGAAAGTCTTTTAGTTTTCATTTTATTAAAATTAAAAAATCGTCCCAACTTTTCCGGAATTCGGGTTGTATATGGGTAATTATCATATAAAATAATTTTATGAAAATAGGTGGAAATCCTATACACACTTCCCTCTAATTTCCCTTTCCTTCCTGTTTTCATGTCTCTGGTAAAGATGAATGGTGCTGGAGCTCAATTTGACAACTGAACTGAATGAGGTGAATTTCAAATTTAAAATGCAGTCTTTGTTTATCACTACCAACTGTGACACCTTTATTATTTGCTTCATATTTTCACTTCATTTTTCTTCATGAGTGAATAACGCACCTATAGGTGATGCTTCATTAAAATGCCATATGCTCAAAGTGATGGCAATGTTGTACAGTCTAGCAGGGGAAAAACTGCATTTACCAAGAGTTTCCCAGCATACTTTTTATGCTGTAATTTCTCGCTGTACAGTAAAAACTCTCTTCTCTTCTGCTCACAGGGTCTCAGAGGACATCAACACCATGACCTTGTAATTCTGGCCTAATTCCCTGAGTGCTTCCTCTTGGGAATGGACACCTCAGAAAATACCTCTAATCAGCAGGTCCAATGCAGAATCACTCATGTATTTTAAACATTTCTGCTTCACTCAGCACTAAATGCTGTGGGCCGTGAATGCATAATTATATTAGCAGCTGCTTATTGAGGAGGAAATGTTGTGGAAATTCATTTAAATTAAGACTTAATTTTAAATTTTCAATTGCTACAAATTCTTCAGCACTCACCCAAGAAACTTGGTGAAGATTATGCTGAGCCATTTGTGACTGTGATAAACTTGTTAATATGCAATTAACATTATTTTTGACTTTCAGTTTTTACTGTTGATTAGTATCTTTTCTATGTCTATGTATATGTCAGAAATGCATCTCTGCCATTGTGATTGGCTTTGTGTTGTAAATGCACACTTTACCACAAGGGGACATCGGCTGACACTGTTTGCAAAGAGCTGGATAAGCACACTGGTGTAGCAGGTTGTAACTAAATTCGTTTTCTATATTTAAAGGCTTCCAATTTATTTATCTAAACAGTGTGTTGATTTATGGCTTTTCGTCTGGAATAAAACTGATTTCAAATTACATTAATAACTTCTGGTGGCAATATATTTAATGGTCTAGTTTTTTTTCTGGTCTTTCCAGTGTCTGCATAATTTACCAGCACATACCCAAACATTTTCCACCAACCTGACCACAGTCTCTTAATGTAGATTGGGATTTTTAGGCCAGTACTCCATGCTCTGATGAACTTGCTCTTGTAAATGCATGATGAATGCATGAGCACAGTGAGTTCAGTATTACCGTACAGCAGCAGTTCATCATCTAAGAAATCAAATGACTTGGTTATAAAACATTATAAATTATACATTTATTCATGTATCTACTATGCCTTTTGAATTGATAAGGTTTAACTTAAGGATTTAACAAAAATATATATATTTTTATTTTTTTATAATTTTATTACAATTTTATTTTATTTATACTTTGATATCTTTTATTAGTTGTAATAATATTACACATTTTAGTGGAAATGCAGTTTTATTAAATGAATAAATAAATAAGGAACTGAAATACACTTCTATCCTTATTACACTGTTATTTTATTTATGCATGTGCATGTAGTTTCCAAGCTATTCATATTAATAATAATATTTTGTTTATATGTGCATGTAGTTTCTACCATAAAAAAGTACAATGCATTAACTCAATTATTGGTGTATATGTAAATGCATGTAGTTTATATTAAACAATGTACAATGTATAATGTTTCAGCTAAAATAAAATTTTATTAAACACATAAATGAATAACAAACAAACCTTATATTGTTTGAATCAGATTTACAAAATAAAAACAATAGCTACAATAATTAACTGTGGTTACTATATGGGACATTTTATAAGTTTTTTTTTTTACGCATTCAGTGGCAGACTTTGATTTGAAATACTGTGTCATATGGATATATAAAAATGTCAAACCACTAACTAAAAACCTTTAGTTTGATTGCAATGCTGGCGTTGCATATTTTTTAAAGAAACTTAAAATGCACTGTTTGATCTGCAGATGTAAAAATTATACTTGTGACTTTTAAAACTCGTAAAAAGCGAATAGAAAGCGAAAAAAAGTGTTAGGACAAGTCAAATGGAAACATAGTTGCTGTTATGAGATAGAGATAAAAGCAGTTTTACAGTGTGGGCGCGCTCATTCGCCGCGCGGCGAGAGGGGGCGGAGTCTCGCTCGCCGCTGTAGTCTAGTGTGCGGAGGAAGGTAGTGCACTCCAGGGAGCTGCGCGGAGATCTTTCAGGCACGGACGCAGGCGGCAGCAGCGAGAGCATCAGCATCAAACACAAACCCGCTGTACGGGGCTCGGCAGCCTCCCTCCGTCCCTGTCTCTCCGTGCCCAGCCATGAAGCAGATGTTACTGGACCTCATGAGGATGAGTAGGATCTGCCGGATGGTGCTGGCCACTTGTTTAGGATCTTTTATTCTGGTCATCTTCTATTTCCAAAGTATGTTCCAACCAGGTAGGACTACGTGACGGTTTCACCCTAAAGGCTTTTAATCGATTTAAGATGGACTTTTGTAGACCGTGACATGCTGATTTAGTGTGGAAGAATGTTATGAATAATCAATGAGCTGTTTGAAGGAGCGCATATCGATCAACAGCAGCGAGTGAATGATGTACTTGACTCACATCAGAGCTCCAGCTGTCTGTAGCCTGTTTAGTCTATGTATTTTTACTCCTTTACTTATATGAAACAGAATAGAGTGTTTCGTGTTGTGGAGGGACGGTCATTGTCTCCGGGGGCCGGTATACAGTAGAGTCACTGTACTGAATCACAGAGCTGACACGCTGTACAAACATAGGCTACATAAATCATTACTGACACACAGTTGACATACAATCGCCCTGCTGCTTCTGTTCATAACAGTTACTTATATTGTTGTTAGATTGAATACTATGTGAAGTGGACGAACATAAATAAGCTAATTCAATAACCGAGGAAAATATAGCTGAAAATACCGCAATATTCGTGCATTGTGTAGATTGTGCTTTACTGGTTGAGCAATTTACTTTAGTCCACATACGTTGTGCATAGAACACATTTGGAAAATGTATTGATTAATGATGTAGGATTGATAATTACGCCTGTCTGTTAGACTTTTCAGTTGTCAAACTCACCAGTTTGGTTCATCCTGACCAGAGCATGTAGCATGTCATCTGTTTTTTGGGGGTTTTCACATTTGCTGTGGATGGAAGATCCAGATAAGGATAATGAAACCTGTTTAGTAGTGCAGTGGAGAGTGATGTGTCTGGAACGGCGAGTCATCAGCATCACCGACATGTGAAGGTTCTCAGAAGTCCGCTGGAATGCCCATGTCATCATTGTCTCACTCAAAGGGGATGCTGAAACCAGACAGAGGAACTGATGAGCTCAGGCACACTCATCCAGATCTGCACTTGATGTTTCACAGATGCACATTAGGACACATGGCTTCCTGTGTTTTATTTATTTAAAGATATAGTTCAGCTGAAAAATGAAAATATACTCACCCTCAGGCCATCCAAGATGTAGATGAGTTTGTTTCTTCATCGGAACAGATTTGCAGAAATTCAGCGTTACATTACATGCTCCCCAATGGATCTTCTGCAGTGAATGGGTGCCGTCAGAATGAGTCCAAACAGTTGATAAAAACATCATAATAATCCAAAAGAAATCGACACAAGATTCATCAGTAAGAAATTTAAAATCTTTGCTTCTGGCTAAAATATGAGTCTTCTATCTATTATATTCCTTTTTCCAGTGAAAAAGTCGTGTATGAATCAGGAGATAAATGTGGACAGATCAAGGACTGTTTACAAGCGAAGACAGTCCAAAACATCAACAACAAGAAACAATGGCAAGAAACAATGGTTTAAGGTTAAAACACCATAAGGATGGATTTGTTTCTTACCAACACGCATATTTTTGCTTCTCAAGACTTAAAGTGATGGACTGAATATGTGTGAATTACTTGTGAATTACTTTACTCTCATTCTCAAAGCACCCATTCACTGCAGAGGATCTATTGATGAGCAAGTGATGTAGTGCTAAATCAAATCTCCAAATCTGTTCCAATGAAGAAACAAACTCATGTACATTAACCTACTCATGTCAATTTTGAGCAAATTTTAATTTTTGGGTGGTCTAGTCCTTTTTTTTCCCCAAAGCATCACTGGGGTGCAATGGCATCCCATG